>NC_053452.1:116388290-116467903 GCF_015227805.2 Hirundo rustica
CACCCCCACAGCCAGCGGGCATCGCGCACAGCGAGCTGTGCCTGTGAAACCGTCCCAGACAGGGCTGGGAGCAGCCTGGGCCAGTGGGAGGTGTCCCTGCACACGGCAGGGGTGGCACTGCGTGGGATTTAAAATCCCCTCCAGCCCAAACCGGTCTGTGGTTCCCTGACCCTATGAAACAGCAGTGCTTGGGAGAGCCGGATCTTTATTTAACTTCCGGGAAAGCGTCAGGGAGTCGGGGGCAGCAAGCACAGACTCAGAATGAGAATAGAATTTCCTCCCTCCCTCGTTTTCTGGGAGTCCCAGTTCCCCTTCAGTGGATCAGCAGCTCGTGGAGCCCCAAAGTGATGAACCAGTGACCTTCTCTTCCCTCTGCTCTCACGCAGGGTGTGGGAGACAGCTCAGGAGCTGGGGGTGTCCTCATCCCCCGGCTCGCCCCGGGCCATGGAGCATCCTGAGAAGGGTGACCGTGTCCCAGGAACAGTGGCTGTGATCTGGGAAGGGTGGCTGTGTCCCAGAAACAGTGGCTGTGATCTGGGAAGGGTGGCTGTGTCCCAGGAAGGATGACTGTGTCCCAGGAACAGTGGCTGTGATCTGGGAAGGGTGGCTATGTCCCAGGAACAGTGGCTGTGATCTGGGAAGGGTGGCTGTGTCCCAGGAACAGTGGCTGTGATCTGGGAAGGGTGGCTGTGTCCCAGGAACAGTGGCTGTGATCTGGGAAGGGTGGCTGTGTCCCAGGAAGGATGACTGTGTCCCAGGAACAGTGGCTGTGATCTGGGAAGGGTTGCTGTCCCCTCGGGAACAGTGGTTGTGCCCCAGGGAACAGTTGCTGTCCCCTAAGAAGGGTGGCTGTGATCTGGGAAGGGTGGCTGTCCCCAGGGAAAGGTGGCTGTGATTTGGGAACAGTGGCTGTCCCCAGGGAACAGTGGCTGTCCCCAGGGAAGGGTGGCTGTGATTTGGGAACTGTGGCTCTCCCCAGGGAACAGTGGCTGTGCCCCAGGGCCGCTTTCCCCCAGCATCCGCTGTTTGTCCCTGTGCCGTGCCAAGGGACAAGGGACGGGCCCTGGCCCCGCTCAGCAGGGCGTGGTCACGGTGGGATCCTCTGGAAGCGTTTCCAGCAGAGCACCGGAGGCGGTGGCAGGGGTTGGGATGGGTTGGGATGGGATGAGGCACTTCCAGCATCCGCCGGCACCTCCCTGCACCTGCGGCGCTGCCCGGGAGCTTTCCCGGGGGGGCCGGGGGCGCTCGGGGTGTCGCCGGTGCCCGCTGTGTGTCGGTGGCGTTCCGTGTCCGTGTGTCCCACCGGGGCCGGGGGCTGGGGCTGCCTTTTGTCGTTGTTGAAACTGTTCTTTTGGGGTTCGGGTTTGGCCGTTTTTCCGCGGGGAGGGGGGTGCGGGTCTGTCGCGGGTTCCTGGACAAGGCGAGGGCCTCGATTAGGACCAAATTTTTCGTGCCTGTTTGCTCTGGTGATTTATTTAGAAATCAGAAGTTTACTGTCTGGTGGCCCATCCTCGTCACTCTATACATAGGAATATACAGGACATATTATAAATATATATATATTATACAAAGCGGCCGGAGAGAGGCCGTTCCCGGCGGGATGGACGCTCCTCACTGTGCCCCGATGTAGCTTCGACCCCGCGCTGGCAGCGCCCTCCAGGATGGCAGCGACACAAATAAAGGAATGAGCATCGATCACTGCCAGGGCTCCGCAGCCTCCTTCGCCCGGCCCGCGGCCGGCGCCGGGACGAGCGAGGCTTCGCTCCCGCCGGGATTTCTCCGCGGCTCCGTGTTCCCGGGGAGATGGAGCGCTGCTGCAGCGCCAGCTCGGGGACACGGACACGGACACGGGGACCGGGAACGACCCATCACGGGCGGGGTCACGGACACGGACACGGACACGGGGAACGGCCCCGGCGCGGGCGGGGACACGGACACGGACACGGACACGGCCACGGCTGTGCTGGGGGCTGGGAAAGGGAGGGGGGAAAGGGGAGAGGGAAAAGGAGATGGGAAAGGGGGAGCTCGAAAAGGGGAGGTGGAAAAGGGGAACTGGGAAAAGGCAGCTGGACAAGGGGAGATGGAAAAGGGGAGCTGGGAAAGCACAGCTAGGAAAAGCGCAGCTGGACAAGGGGAGCTGGGAAAGGGAAGGTGGAAAAGAGAGATGAAAAGGGGAGCTGGACAAGGGGAGATGGAAAAGGGAAGGTGGAAAAGGGGAGCTGGACAAGGGGAGATGGAAAAGGGAAGGTGGAAAAGGGGAGCTGGGAAAGGGGAGCTGGACAAGGGGAGATGGAAAAGGGAAGGTGGAAAAGGGGAGCTGGGAAAGGGGAGCTGGACAAGGGGAGCTGGAAAAGGGAAGGTGGAAAAGGGGAGCTGGGGAAGCGCAGCTGGACAAGGGCAGCTGGAAAAGGGAAGGTGGAAAAGGGGAGCTGGGAAAGCGCAGCTGGACAAGGGCAGCTGGAAAAGGGAAGGTGGAAAAGGGGAGCTGGGAAAGCGCAGCTGGACAAGGGCAGCTGGAAAAGGGAAGGTGGAAAAGGGGAGCTGGGAAAGCGCAGCTGGACAAGGGCAGCTGGCCCAGCGCCGCCCCAGCGGGGGAGGGCAGTCCTTGCACGGGGAGGAGAGAAGAGCCCGGGGGTAAAAGCAGCCATCAGATCAAACAGGGACATCTACAGCCCGCGGGGAGAGCACGGAAGGAGCGGGGACATTCCATGGACACAAACTGCTCTGGAACAGGAGCTGGCGTGGCCTCGCTGCCTCGGGAGCTGCAGCTGGGAGCGGGGAAGGGCCGGGTCATCTCCCAAGGGCTGCTGCGTTTCCCTCCCACTGCAAATGGGGAAATTCCCATGGCTCGGGCATTGCAGCAGCTCTAAGGAAACATCGCAAAGGCGTTGGGTTGGGATGAGTTGGGAGGGACCTTAAATCCCATCCAGTGCCACCCCTGCCACGGCAGGGACACCTCCCACTGTGCCAGGCTGCTCCAACCCGGCCTTGGGCACTGCCAGGGATCCAGGGGCAGCCACAGCTGTGCCAGGGCCTCAACACCCTGCCAGGGAACAATTCCTGCCCAAAATCCCATCCAAATCTCCCCTTTTCCAGCTCCAAGCCATTCCCTGTGTCCTGTCCCTCCATGCCTTGTCCCCAGCCCCTCTCCAGCTCTCCTGGAGCCCCTTCAGACCCTGCCAGTGCCTCCAAGATCTCCCCGAGCTCCGTTTGTTCCTTTGATCCCCTGGATCTGCATCCCACAGGATTTGTGTGCTGAGAGTCAGAAGCCAGCCCGGAGCCATCCCAGCCAGCAGCGTCTTGGGATCCCAGGATCCCAGCGTGGTTTGGGTGGGAAGGGACCCCAAAACTCATCCAGTGCCACCCCTGCCGTGGCAGGGACACCTCCCGCTGTGCCAGGCTGCTCCAACCCGGCCTTGGGCACTGCCAGGGATCCAGGGGCAGCCACAGCTGTGCCAGGGCCTCAACACCCTGCCAGGGAACAATTCCTGCCCCAAATCCCACCCAGCCCTGCCCTGTGGCAGTGGAACTCCCAGCCCCGAGGCTGCCCACAGCAGGGGCAGTTAAAAGCCGTGTGGAGGTGGCACTTGGGGACACGGGTCGCTGGTGGCCTTGGCAGCGCTGGGGGAATGGTTGGGCTCCCAGGGCTTTTCCAACCCAAAGGACTCCGTGGTTCCAGGCACGCAGAGATTTGTTCTGTTGCAGTGGTTGGAAAAGGTCACTTGTGATCAGGTGAGTCAGCGAATGCCACAGAAAAGGGACTGAGGCTGAAGTAAGAAAAGATTAAAGGTCTCTCGAAGGCACTGGATGTCCCAAATCAGTGGGGTCAGATTTCACTCACGCAGAGGGAGTTCGGTGAAGTGGTTTGAGATCTCACAGGGAAGAGGCCGAGTGTCCAGACAGGAACAGGATAAACGTGAGGAACATCTTTAAAATGGGGAAAGGGCAGCTTGAGGGGTTCTCTGCTCAACTTAATGTCACCTTCTGAAAGCATCAACAAAAATCCGTCTGAAAATCCTGGCAGGGGAACACGTGAAGGACCAACATGGGCCAGTCCAAAGCAAATCCCACCAAATCCCCCCAGAGCAGCTTCATGCTCTGCTGGAATCCGAGGGGCACAGTCCGGGATAAAACAAGAGGTTTTGGTGAAACTCTGACACCCTCCCTGAGGAGGTGGAGTCAATAACAGGAGTTTTCCAAGAGAAACAGCTCACAGGGAGGCAGAGACAAATGGGATTTGTTCTCCTTCAGCCCAGCGCTCCTGTGGATTGTCCTGCTGGGGGAAGCCCTGCTTTCCAACCAGGAACGGGAGCATCCATGATGGTTTTGTAAAAGTCAGCAGGAACGATGTGAAAACACGAAAGAAGCAGGGTGGTTCCACCTGGGAACGCCCTGGAGAGCAGCAGTCACGGCCTGCCAACAGCAGAGGAAGGGATCATCCCATTGCTGCTCCCAGGAGCAGAGAGGACAAGAACTCCCGGTCTTGGAACACAGCAGGGAATAGCTAGGTGAGGATTTGGGACACCAAATTCCCCAAGGCTGGTGCTGGAGGAGTTCCAGGGGAGGTTTGGAAGGGCAGATGGGACTGAGGGCACCCAGAACCATCAATGACACTGCAGGGCACAGGAGGGTGGGATAACAGCTGGACGTCCCTCCCAGTCCTGCTTTCCGTGGGTCTGTGATGAGAAACGACAGCCTGTGAGCACGAGGCCCCCGAGGGACAGGGACAGATCGGAAGTGTGGCCACGGTCAGGAGCTCCAAGCAGCCAAAGGACTCCAGAGATCGGGCACGGAGAGCCAAGAAAGGATTTTTCCACATCAGCTGTAGGTGCCAAAGGCATCCTGAAATGGCAGCTTTGGCAAAGTTCACGGCAGGAAACAGTGCTCCAGTCCAATGATCCATTTCCCATCCAAATTCTGCAGGATCTGCTCCAGTCCAATGATCCATTTCCCATCCAAATTCTGCAGGATCTGCTCCAATCCAGCAATCCTCTTCCCATCCAAATTCTGCAGGATCTGCTCCCAACACCAGCGATCCTCTTCACATTCAAAATCTACAGGATCTGCTCCAATCCAATGATCCATTTCCCATCCAAATTCTGTAGGATCTGCTCCAATCCAATGATCCATTTCCCATTCAAATTCTGCAGGATCTGCTCCAATCCAATGATCCTCTCCCCACCCAAATTCTGTGGGATCTGCTCCAATCTAACAATCCTCTTCCCATCCAAATTCTGCAGGATCTGCTCCAACAACCAACAATCCTCTTCCCATCCAAATTCTGCAGGATCTGCTCCAATCCAGCAATCCTCTTCCCATCCAGATTCTGCAGGATCTGGTTTGCAGTGGGGCCCTTGGGCTCAGCTGCTGGCCTGGGATAATGGCCAGGAGTGGTTCCCGTGTCCCTGCTGTCCCTGCTCCTCCTGCACCCATGACTTTTGATGGCTCCAGTTGCTAAGATTTGCAAGGCAGGGAATTCCCAGCGGGCTCTGGGCCTGCAGCCCAGCCCGGGCTGGTTTGTGGTGTTTGTTCCTCCCTCTGCCGTGCTTCCCACGCTGGGGACATTCCCTGGATGCAGCAGGGGGGAATCTCACCTCAGCTCCAAGAGCTCTTCGTTTCCCTGGAAGAAGCCCTCCCCTGCAGTCCTGCAGAACACCACAGGTTTTATGAGAATGTTAAAGGAATATGATTTGAAGGGTTGTGTCCCAATCTGCTGACAGTTCAGGGAAAAAAAAAAGAAAGAAAGGAAAAAAAAAAAAAAAAAAAAAAGTAGCTTTTATTGAAATCTAGAAAATTCAGGACAAATTCCTGACAACAGTTTTTGTTTCTTTCTTAGGACAATTCATAGTGCTCTTTATGTCACGAATCTAAAATTTATACCTTAGGTTGCCCAGATGAGCCGTGCCTGGAATGTGTCCAGGGATGCCAGGGTGGGATTTTGGGGTGTCTGTGCAGGGACAGGGGTTGGACTGGATGATCCCTGTGGGTCCCTCCCAGCTCAGGATATTCCCCGATTCCTGCTGCTAAAGCTCGTGATCATCTTTGCAGAGTGCTCTGGGGTCGGTTGGTTTTAAAGGATTCCCAAAGGGCCGGATGTTTTCACTCCCGGGCAGATTTCAAAGCACGAAGGGAGCCGCAGCCGCCGGGAATGTTCCGCGTGCCCTTCCCAAGAGAGAAGCTGTGTGGGAAGCCTTTGGCGCAGAGAGGGTTTGGGGATTATTCTGGAGTAGTTTTGTTGTTCCCTGACGCTCTCATGACACCCTGTGGGCTTCCCCCTGTACTACTGCGGCTGCACAAACACCGTGCCAAAAGAATTCCTCCCTTTTCCTCCTCCTCGCTTCTGTCCCTACTTTTTCTCTCAGTGATTTCTCCTCCAGGCTGTGCTTCAGTCTGGAATTGCTTTCAGGAAGGGAATCTCATCACGGATGTGGCTGCCCCTGGATCCCCAGGTTGGACACTGGGGTTTGGAGCAGCGGAAAGGATCCCTGCCCCTGGCACTGGATGGGGTTTGAGGTCCCTTCCCAGCCCATTCCAGGATTCTGTGCTCCTTATGAAAAGAACAGGCAGTGCTCTGCCAAGCCGAGATCCAGGATGAAAACCGAGGTTGGATTTTGTAATAAACTCGACAAGCCAAATTCAGTGAATCAAAATTTAGAATTTTATTTTGAGACTCAAACACAGTCCCCGGTAGCCACAATTAAAAGGGACAGCGTCGAACCCCGGGATTTCGGCACGGGGTGAACACGGTAACCGGCTCTGCCAGCCTGTCACCCCATCCGTTCACAAACTGGGTCCCATACCCATTTTTACACAGTCTTTCGCGGAGAGCCGACTGAGACCGTAAGACCCGCGCCTCGAGGTAGCTTCATTAGACATTCATGTCCGTGTCTGGGGTCTGTTGAATAGTTCCTCAAAAGCAGAACAATGTCATGATTGCTGCGTCCGGGGAAGTTTTGGAAATGGTAACATCGGGCCGGAACAGATAAGATATGGATCTGATACAATCAGGAGATCATCAGGGCACCCATCTCCCTTTTCCGTTCCTTTGTGCTGTCTTTACAACGATTCCCGGCAGAAATTCCCCGTGCCCCACCGTGCAGCTTTTGTCTCAGTTAACTCTGGACGCACCTTTTACTTCACTGATCTTAAACCCAATTTAAAGTAGATTAATGCTATATGATACATTATTACATTCTGCCGCGAACGCATTACATATTTTCTTGCTTAACACGAATTAACTTTAGGACATATATCACAGATTTTATCGGGAATATTTTCCCAGGTGACAGCAGCAGCAGCAGAGCCAGCCCCAGGGATGTGATCACTCCTTCAGCTCACCGGGAAGCGAGGCTCGCGTGCCGCCAGGGAATTCTGTGTGCAGCCAGGGGAAGGCTTTGAAGGAAGAGCAAACTCACAAGGAGGGGGAAAAGAGAGCGGTGTCCTTCCCAGGAGCAGCCCCAGCGCTGCCGGGAGCTCGGGGAGCCCTCAGAGCGCTCGGGGCCCAGCAGTGCTTTGAAGTGTTGGGTGAATAAATCGAACGGAGGCCTCCAGGGTGGATGTCATTGTCACAGAGACAGGGAGTGACAAAGAACCACGGAATGGTTTGTGTAATATACGTCCTAAAGTTAATTCGTGTTGAACAATAAATAATGTAATTGAATATATCTTGTAACAAGATTTTAGTTGAAATGGAGTTTAAAAACTATAAACCAAAAAGTGTATACAGGTTTAACCGGGACGACAGCTGCACAGGGGAGACACGAGTAAATCGCTGCCGAGAACCTTGCAAAGGCAACACAAAAGGACAGAAACGGGAGATGGGTGCTCTGACGATCCCCTGATTGTATCAGATCACTCTCTTATCTGTTCTGGCCCGATGCTCCAAAAACTTCTCCCGACACGGCCATCAGGACATTGTTCTGCCTTCGAGAAACTATTCACCAGACCCCGGACACGGACACGAATGTCCGATGAAGCTACCCTGGACACGGACACGGACACGGACACGGACACGAATGTCCAATGAAGCTACCTCGGACACGGACACGAATGTCCAATGAAGATACCCTGGACACGGACACGAATGTCCAATGAAGCTACCCCGGACACGGACACGAATGTCCAATGAAGCTACCTCGGACACGGACACGAATGTCCAGTGAAGATACCTCGGACACGGACACGAATGTCCAATGAAGATACCCTGGACACGGACACGAATGTCCAATGAAGCTACCCCGGACACGGACACGAATGTCCAATGAAGATACCTCGGACACGGACACGAATGTCCAATGAAGCTACCCCGGACACGGACACGAATGTCCAATGAAGATACCTCGGACACGGACACGAATGTCCAATGAAGCTACCCCGGACACGGACACGAATGTCCAATGAAGCTACCCCGGACACGGACACGAATGTCCGATGAAGCTACCCCGGACACGGACACGAATGTCCAATGAAGATACCCCAAGGCAGGAGTCTCACGGTCTCAGCCGGTCCCCAGCGAGAGACTGTACAAAATCCGCGGCTTGGAGACCCGAATTGTGAACTTGGGGTGTGACAGACTGACAGAGTGTGTTACCGCGCTCACCCAGCGCCAAAGCCACGGGGTTCGATGCTGTCCTTTTAACTGTGGCTATCGGAGACTGTTATTTTGTCTCAAAATAAAATTCTAAATTTTGATTTACTGAATTTGGTCTATCGTATTTATTACAGTTTGGGTGGGAAGGGACCCCAAAACTCACCCAGTGCCACCCCTGCCGTGGCAGGGAGATCTCCCGCTGTGCCAGGCTGCTCCAAGCCGGCCTTGGGCACTGCCAGGGATCCAGGGGCAGCCACAGCTGTGCCAGGGCCTCAACACCCTGCCAGGGAACAATTCCTGCCTAAAGTCTGAATTATTTACTGCCTCAGTAATTGCAGCCCCTCTGGTCAGGTGTCCACTGGGATGTTTTCTGCTCACCCTGCAGTGAGCTGTCAGGAGACGCAGCTGAGACAGGAGGGGTGAGCTGGGCTGAGCTGAGCTGAGCTGAGCTGAGCTGGGCTGAGCTGGGCTGAGCTGAGCTGGGCTGAGCTGGGCTGAGCTGAGCTGAGCTGAGCTGGGCTGAGCTGAGCTGAGCTGAGCTGGGCTGGGCTGGGCTGGGCTGAGATGAGCTGGGCTGGGCTGAGCTGGGCTGAGCTGAGCTGGGCTGGGCTGAGCTGGGCTGAGCTGAGCTGGGCTGGGCTGAGCTGGGCTGAGCTGAGCTGAGCTGGGCTGAGCTGAGCTGAGCTGAGCTGGGCTGAGCTGGGCTGGGCTGAGCTGAGCTGAGCTGAGCTGGGCTGAGCTGAGCTGAGCTGAGCTGAGCTGGGCTGGGCTGAGCTGGGCTGAGCTGGGCTGAGCTGAGCTGGGCTGGGCTGAGCTGGGCTGAGCTGGGCTGAGCTGGGCTGAGCTGAGCTGCGCTGGGCTGAGCTGGGCTGAGCTGGGCTGAGCTGAGCTGGGCTGGGCTGAGCTGGGCTGAGCTGGGCTGAGCTGGGCTGAGCTGAGCTGGGCTGGGCTGAGCTGGGCTGAGCTGAGCTGAGCTGAGCTGGGCTGAGCTGGGCTGAGCTGGGCTGAGCTGAGCTGAGCTGGGCTGAGCTGAGCTGGGCTGGGCTGAGCTGAGCTGAGCTGGGCTGAGCTGGGCTGAGCTGAGCTGAGCTGAGTTGAACTGGGCTGAGCTGAGCTGAGCTGGGCTGGGTTGAGCTGAGCTGAGCTGGGCTGACCTGAGCTGGGCTGGGTTGAGCTGAGCAGGTGATCCCAGCCCATCCCAGCCCCACGGGATTTGGCACACTATGCCCTGTGGGAAAAGACATCCCTGGACTTCCTGTTCCCCTGGGAAAGCCATGGAGCCTGGCGTTGAAGGCCGCCCTTCCTCCTGCTGTGCACAGTGAGCGTGGCAGGAAACCTCCAGCTCCAGGTTCCTGGAATTTCCTGCAATCCAGCTGCAGAGATTCCCAGCCGGTGCTGAGTGCATCCCTTCCCAGGGAAAGGGGAGTGTGCATCCTTTTGTGGCAGGGTGATCTCGGTGTTTGTGAGCGTGTCTGACACCTCTGGGCGCGAGGGAAATGCCAGAGCTGCTCCCACAGCTCCAGGAGCTGCTGCACTGCCCGGGACAGGTGAGATCAGCAGCTCTGTGTGTCCCACACCTGAGTGCTGGAACCTTCCCCACTGTCAGTGCGGGTCCTGGGAGCTCCCTGGAGCCATCCCACCCCATCCCATCCCATCCCATCCCATCCCATGGATCCCATCCCATCCCATCCCATCCCATCCCATCCCACCCCATGGATCCCATCCCATCCCATCCCATCCCATCCCATCCATCCCATCCCATCCCATCCCATCCCATCCCATGGATCCCATCCCATCCCAACCCATGGATCCCATCCCATCCCATCCCATCCCATCCCATCCCATCCCATCCCATCCCATCCCATCCCATCCCATCCCATCCCATCCCATGGATCCCATCCCATCCCATCCCATCCCATCCCATCCCATCCCATGGATCCCATCCCATCCCATCCCATCCCATGGATCCCATCCCACCCATCCCAACCCATCCCATCCCATGGATCCCATCCCATGGATCCCATCCCATCCCATCCCATCCCATCCCATCCCATCCCATGGATCCCATCCCACCCATCCCATCCCATCCCATGGATCCCATCCCATCCCATCCCATCCCATCCCATCCCATCCCACCCCATCCCATCCCATCCCATCCCATCCCATCCCATCCCATCCCATCCCATCCCATCCCATCCCATCCCATCCCATCCCATCCCACCCCATCCCATCCCACCCCATCCCATCCCATCCCATCCCATCCCATCCCATCCCATCCCACCCCATCCCATCCCATCCCACCCCATCCCATCCCATCCCATCCCATCCCATCCCATCCCATCCCATCCCATCCCATCCCATGGATCCCATCCCATCCCATCCCATCCCATCCCATGGATCCCATCCCATCCCATCCCATCCCATCCCATCCCATCCCATCCCATCCCATCCCATCCCATCCCACCCCATCCCATCCCATCCCATCCCATCCCATCCCATCCCACCCCATCCCATCCCATCCCATCCCATGGATCCCATCCCACCCCATCCCATCCCATCCCATCCCATCCCATCCCATCCCATCCCATCCCACCCCACCCCATCCTATCCCATCCCATCCCATGGATCCCATCCCATCCCACGCTCCTCCCCTGAGCCCTCTGCCATCACTTGGGTGTTTGATTGCTCCCCTCCCTGAGTGCACTGAGCGGTGCTTTCAGACAGACAGGGAACCACATCTGCAGCAGCCGAATCCCAGGGTGAATCCAGCTGGAAAGGCGTGCAGGAGGGAAGCAATGGGGATTTTCTGGGTGTTGCCCCAGAGCAGCACCGCGTTCACACTGAGGGGGAGCCCTGACACAGCAGGTGAGGGGAGGGCACTGCGTTCACCCTTCCCCACGGGAATCATCAATCCCGACTCTTAATTGGGTCACAGGCAGTTTCCACGACTTCTGTGAAGATCCTCGACACTGGGAATTGACAAAACCATGGGATGTTGGACCACCCCCACAATAAAGAGAAATCCCCTTGGAGGGAGCAGATGTTGTCCTCAGGTTGTCACTGGCAAAACCAGCCCTGACTCAGGGAATTTCCCTTTTCTCTGTTGTTGTTGTTGTTCCAGGCAGTTGAATTTATTGTCAATTATTTGTGGCTTATCCCCACAGCACTGACCTGTCAGAGGCACCTCCTTCGGCACCAGGTGCCACCTTCCAGCGTTCTCCTGCTGTGTCCTCTCCTGGAATTGTGGCCTTCCATGTGTTTTCCCTGCTTCCTCCCTCTGCATTCCACTCTTCCTGTGCCCCAGGGTGTGCCAGCACTCAGCCCCACGGCCAGAATCAGTCAGAGAAACCTGCAACCACAGAACAGATCAGATATTAAAGACCTGCTTTATTCTGTATTAAATATCAACTTTAATCACACAACTGTCAGGGAGCATGAGGAGATTCTCAGCTGAGTCTGGAACAGGCTGGAGCACCCTGGGATAGTGAAAATCATGGCAGGTGGTGGAACTGGATGGGCTTTGAGGTCCTTTCCCACCCAAACCAGTCTGGGATTCCGTGATTTCAAAAGAGAAACCCCCCCAATCCTCTCTAAATTAATCATTTCTGTGGCTCCCAGCGTGGCAGAATGTGCAATGGCTGAAGCAGAAATCACAGCTTATTTGGGATGTTTGGGAGCCATGGCCGGGGTCACGCTCCTCTGATCTCGTTTTATCTCCTGAAGCTGCACAGGAGGAAATGAAGCTCAGTTCATGGTGAGGGGATCGGCTCATCCCTGACGGGAAAGGAAGGACTGACACCCTTCCAGCTGTGCCAGCACTGGCCCAGTTCGTGGGGATGTCTTGGTTTGGAAAGACAGAGGAGCCTGCTAAGGAAGGCAGGAATGGAAAATGTAAACCCACTCCCTCAGAATTATTGTAATTTTGGAATTAAGGGGCTTTCAGGCAAAGATACGGGGGTAGGAATAACAGTTCTTTACTGGGAATATTAAAAATACATGTTAAAAATATTAGAAAAGAAAAACAAACAAACAAAAAAAAGCAAACGCTGCCGGAGTGAGCAGAGAGCTGTCCCGCTGCTGCTCAGGGTGCTGGGCCCAGCCCAGCCCAGCCTCCTGCAGTGACAGATGTGGTTCTGGCAGCAGGGATCCTGCAGCAGGGTGCAGTTTTCCTCTGCAGCTCCCGTGGTGCTGGGATGGCTCCGGGGCTCCTCTGGCAATCCCGTGCCCACGGGCTGTGCTGCTGTTCCCAGGGCCAGGTGTGATCCAGCCGGGAATGCCGGGCTCCTCCCCTGGCTGCAGCATCTCCCGGTGGGCTGCTGGAATTGTCTGAGCCCTGCAGTGAGCCTGGATGGGCCAGGAACAGCAGAGATCCCCTGGAATGGTGAGGGATGGCTCCTGGAAGGGACAAACAAACACTGCCCCAAGCAGTTTTAACAGAAGGCAAACACTTTTGGTTACATCTTTCATTGCAACCCAAGACAGGGGAACTGGGGGAATGGGAGGCTGGGCTGTGCTGTGAGGGGGAATGGGGACAGTGGGGACAGGGGGGACAGGTGGGACAGGTGGGACAGTGGGGACAGTGGGGACAGTGGGGACAGGTGGGACAGTGGGGACAGTGGGGACAGTGGGGACAGGTGGGACAGGTGAGGGACATTGGGGACAGGTGAGGGAACATTGAGGGACATTGGGGACATTGGGGACAGGTGGGACAGTGGGGACAGCGGGGACAGTGGGGACAGGTGGGACAGCGGGGACAGGTGGGACAGTGGGGACAGGTGGGACAGTGGGGACAGCGGGGACAGGTGGGACAGTGGGGACAGGTGGGACAGTGGGGACAGCGGGGACAGGGGGGACAGTGGGGACAGGTGGGACAGTGGGGACAGGGGGGACAGGTGGGACAGTGGGGACAGTGGGGACAGTGGGGACAGCGGGGACAGGTGGGACAGTGGGGACAGGTGGGACAGTGGGGACAGTGGGGACAGGGGGGACATTGGGGACAGGTGGGACAGGTGGGACAGTGGGGACAGTGGGGACAGTGGGGACAGTGGGGACAGGTGGGACAGTGGGGACAGGTGGGACAGGGGGGACAGTGGTGCTGGTGCTGCTTTGAGGAGCTCTCTGAACACAGACACAGCGGCTGCTTTGGAAATGAGGCACTGAATTGTTCCGCACAGGGCCCAACGTGGAGCCTTCCACAAACCCCACACAGCAAGGAGCAAGAATCGCAACATTTGCAGGGTAACGTTTTCATAAGACCACCTATGTAATGTATGGGCCACCTGCCTAATGCATGTTTATTTAGCAATGTTTGTTTCTGTGCCCGCCTGGCTTCTTTTGGGGGGCTCTGGGTTCCATTTTAAACAAAGATCACTTTTCTGGCCAAGAAAGACGTGTCCACTGCCCTGGGCCACAGCTTGTGAACAAGTCACATCTATGCTTGTATTTTCACCAGTGTGTAAGTGTGTAAATAATAAGTGTGTGATAATAAGCCTGGCTCCAGGCAGATGACAAGAGACACACCAGGAGCCAACGCTCAACAGGAAGACCCCTGATTATGTGATAAAACCCCACTGAGGGAGCTCAGGCTCCCTCCTTTTCGGCTGTTTCGACCATAGCCAACCTGTTCCACAACCCCCCGCCCATTCTCCACGAATCCCTGGGCGAACTGCTCGCTATTTCTGACTCTTGGGACGTCACCATCGGTGTCACCGAGGAGGCGGTGGGCAGCGGGCTGTGAGCGAGCTGCCGCCATCTTTCCCCCTCAGCCACCGCGCCAGCGCAGCCTGCGGGAACCGCCGGCCAGCGCGGAGGAGGCACCGGAGGCTGCCGGTGGCACTCGGTGGCGGCGGGAGAGGGGAGCTGTCAGCGGTGACAGCCGCTGTGGCGGGGGGGGGGGGGGGACACACACCGCCGACCACAGCGGAGCCGCAGCGCCGCCCTGAGGCGCCCGCGCCGCCATCTTTGCTCCCCTCAGGCGCCGCCGCCATCTTTGCTCGTCCCGGCGGGAGGCGGGAACGCGGCCATGGGGAGGAGCGGGCGCGTCCCTCCCAGCCCCGCCCCTGTGGGCGGGCCCGGCGGGCGGGGTCACATGACCGCGGCCCGTGCGCAGCCGGAGCCAACATGGCGGCGGCGGCGGGCGCTGGGGCCGCCGCGCTGGGCGCTGCCCGCCTTTAGGGGCCGCCGCCCCGGCCCCGACAGCCCCCGAGCGCCCCGAGCCCCGCCGCGTCCGACATGAGGGAGAAGGGCCGCAGGAAGAAGGGCAGGACCTGGGCAGAGGCCGCCCGGACGGTGCGCGGGGGGGGGAGCGCCGCGGGGCGGGTCGGAGGCCGCGGGGCGGGTCGGGGCGCTCCCGGCGGGGGGGACGGGAGTCGCGGCGGGGCCCGCCCGGCCCTGCCGCCGCTCCGCTCCGCTGCTTTATTTTAACCTGTTCTCCGGCTGCTTCGTGCTTCCCGGCAGGGATTTCCCTGGGAAGCGGCGTGGGGGGAGGGATTGCCGCTTGGATTCGCTCTGGCGAGCGAGGGTGGAAGTCACACGGGGGTGGGGGGGGTTCGGTATCCGCGGTGTGCCCGTGCCTTCCGTGCGGCTGAACTCGTTCAGCTGGGAGCTGCTGGGCTGCCCCGGCTCAGGGAGAGCTGCGAGTCCTAAAGAGTGAATTTTTATCACCCGGTTTCCCAGCGTGGCGGGGTTTGTTGCTGTCCTGTCGCCTGGGCGGCCTCGGCGCAGTGCCCCGTGTGCGCCGGGCAGTGAGGGTGGAGAAAAGGGAAGTTCACAAATTGAGACTCGCATTCGGGAATGAGAGAGGAAAACTCCGCGAGTGCGACCTGCGGGAGCTGGGCTGCAACGCTGGGTTGTGAAAGCTCAGCTCACGCTGCCCAGATCGGGATAAATCCCCCTCACGGAGCGGGGGAGGAGCTGGGCTGCTGGGAACCCTCCTGGAAGAGGGATCTGTTCAAACAAGACTTGAAAAGTCTGGCTGGGAAGCAAATGTAAATAGAAACCTGAGGCTGAGACTTGCAAGGGGTATTTTAATGCACGAGTTCGTTTGGACTTTGTGTTTACAGCTTGAAAGGCATCAGAATAGCTGCCGTGTTCAGGAGATGCAGTGCAGTTAGAGAGTTTTTAGGAAATAACTTACTAGCTTGCAGGCTAACGCTTCGGTGTTGCTCTGCGTGTGTTTTTGTGTGTAATTTTAACAGTTTCTTTTGAAGGAGCAGTGGCAGGATCTCCAGTGGAGGGTGGAGGTGGGATCAGCTCTTTTCCAGCCTCTGTGCACCCACTGATCCCTAAGAATCCACTTAAGGGCTAAACCGTGTACTTAACAGAACTGCACTGAGACCTCTCACGACCGCAGGCTGTGCATTTGCCCAGAGCCAGGCAAAAGGGGGAAAGGATGAGTAAATCCCTGCCAAAACCCCGGCTTTGGCAAATCTGCCTGCTCAGCAGGAATGTTGAAGGACTCTGGTCAAACTCCAGCTGCAATCTCCCCGAGGTTTGCCTGTGTTTTGGGGTTGGAATTGTGGCTGTGGTTCTTGGTCCTGGGTTGTGTGCTGGGCTTGGCTCTCTGCTGCTGGTTGGGGTTTGGAGGGAAAGTTGTAAAATTGTGCTGAGGAATGTAAAAGCTCTTCATGTGCCTTGTTCTTCTGCTTTTGGGAGGTGGCAGAAAACTGTCCCCAAGATCAGGAATCTCCCCGATTGTCTCCAGGTGTCCTCTCTGTGTGGAGCTTCCCTCGCTGACCTCCGGGGTGAGCCCAAGAGTGCCTGGGCTGCAGGGGATGGGCCTGGGGCTCTGCTTGTCCCAGGATCGGTCACACAGCTTGGAAAATCCTTCCCAACCCATCCCAGTCCCAGCTGTCCCCGATCCCCACCGTGTCCCCAAGAGCTCTGAGTGCCACATCCAGGTGACACCTCCAGGGCTGGGCACTGCAAAGCTCCCTGGGCACTGCCAAGGCCTGAGCCCCCTTTCCATGGGGAAATTCCTGCTGCTGTCCGAGCTGAGCCTGGCCTGGCCCAGCCTGAGGCCATTTCCCCTTGTCCTGTCCCTGTTCCCTGGGAGCAGAGCCCGACCCCCCCTGGCTGTCCCCTCCTGTCAGGGACTTGTGCAGAGCCACAGGGTCCCACTGAGCCTCCTTTTCTCCAGGCTCAGCCCCTTCCCAGCTCCCTCAGCTTCTGCTGGGGCTCCATTCCCTTTCCCAGCTGCCTCAGCCTCTGCTGGGGCTCCATTCCCTTTCCCAGCTCCCTCAGCCTCTGCTGGGGCTCTATTCCCTGTCCCAGCTCCCTCAGCCTCTGCTGGGGCTCCATTCCCTTTCCCAGCTCCCTCAGCCTCTGCTGGGGCTCCATTCCCTGTCCCAGCTCCCTCAGCCTCTGCTGGGGCTCCATTCCCTTTCCCAGCTCCCTCAGCCTCTCCTGGGGCTCCATTCCCTTCCCAGCTCCCTCAGCCTCTCCTGGGGCTCCATTCCCTTCCCAGCTCCCTCAGCCTCTGCTGGGGCTCCATTCCCTTTCCCAGCTCCCTCAGCCTCTGCTGGGGCTCCATTCCCTTTCCCAGCTCCCTCAGCCTCTCCTCACAGAACTGGCTCTCCAGGCAGGTTTGTCCTGGGGAACTCCCCAGCTCCCTGCAGTCATCCCAGCTGCATTTCCTGGGGCAGGTCTGTACCCCTCTCTTGCTCTGTCACCTCTGCCCTGCTGCTCACAGGTGGTTGAGGCAGCTAAACCAGCAAAACCGTTGCTTTTTGTAATTCAGCTTCTGGTGCTGATCTGTTCTTGTTCCACTTCAGTCCTCCTGGCCAGGAGTTTGGGATTAGGCGTCCTCCAGCTCTGGGGAGCTATGGGAATGCACCGAGGTAATTTATTATTGAATTAACTGCATCCCTTGGAGCAGCTCAGAGGTGAGACAGGGCAGTGAGGCCGTGCCGTTTGCTGCTGGGGGTGCTGCAGGGACGAGGGAATTCCCTGGCACTCCAGCTGTGCTGCTCTGGGGAGGTGTGGGGCTGCTAACTGGGGCAGCAGAGCAGCGTGAGGTGAGGGAAGGGTCCCGGTGAGGGCAGGAAGTCGCTGTTGATAAACAACCTTTTCTCATTTCCTGCCTCTCTGGGTGCCAGTGCAGCTGCAGAGAGCTGGGAGCTGGGGACAGGGCCTGGGCTCCCTGCAGCTCAGAGCCCACCTGCAGCAGGGGAGAGGCAGCACACGCTTTGCAGGTGCCTGTGTTCAGCCTGCCCCTGGCCTGGTGCCAGGCTGGGGTTGTGATCCTGCGTCCAGAGCTGTGCCAGGGGGTGTGTGTGTGCCCAACCAGGGTATGTGTGTGTGCACGGCCAGGGCTGTATGTGTGTGTGTGTGTGTGTGCACAGCCAGAGCTGTGCCAGAGCTGTGTGTGTGTGTGCGCAGCCAGAGCTGTGCCAGAGCTGTGTGTGTGTGTGCACAGCCAGAGCTGTGTGTGTGTGCACAGCCAGAGCTGTGTGTGTGTGCACAGCCAGAGCTGTGTGTGTGTGCACGGCCAGAGCTGTGTGTGTGTGCACAGCCAGAGCTGTGTGTGTGCACAGCCAGAGCTGTGTGTGTGTGCACAGCCAGAGCTCTGTGTGTGTGTGCACGGCCAGAGCTGTGCCAGAGCTGTGTGTGTGTGCACGGCCAGAGCTGTGTGTGTGCACAGCCAGAGCTGTGTGTGTGTGTGTGCACAGCCAGAGCTGTGCCAGAGCTGTGTGTGTGTGTGCACAGCCAGAGCTGTGTGTGTGTGTGCACAGCCAGAGCTGTGCCAGAGCTGTGTGTGTGTGTGCACAGCCAGAGCTGTGTGTGTGTGCACAGCCAGAGCTGTGTGTGTGTGCACGGCCAGAGCTGTGTGTGTGTGCACGGCCAGAGCTGTGTGTGTGTGCACAGCCAGAGCTGTGCCAGAGCTATGTGTGTGTGTGCACAGCCAGAGCTGTGTGTGTGTGTGCACGGCCAGAGCTGTGTGTGTGTGCACGGCCAGAGCTGTGTGTGTGTGTGCACAGCCAGAGCTGTGTGTGTGTGTGCACAGCCAGAGCTGTGCCAGAGCTGTGTGTGTGTGTGCACGGCCAGAGCTGTGTGTGTGTGCACGGCCAGAGCTGTGTGTGTGTGCACAGCCAGAGCTGTGTGTGTGTGCACAGCCAGAGCTGTGCCAGAGCTGTGTGTGTGTGCACAGCCAGAGCTGTGTGTGTGTGTGTGCACAGCCAGAGCTGTGTGTGTGTGTGTGCACAGCCAGAGCTGTGCCAGAGCTGTGTGTGTGTGCACAGCCAGAGCTCTGTGTGTGTGCACAGCCAGAGCTCTGTGTGTGTGCACAGCCAGAGCTGTGCCAGAGCTGTGTGTGTGTGTGCACAGCCAGAGCTCTGTGTGTGTGCACAGCCAGAGCTGTGTGTGTGTGTGCACAGCCAGGGCTCTGTGTGTGTGTGCACAGCCAGGGCTCTGTGTGTGTGTGCACAGCCAGGGCTCTGTGTGTGTGTGCACAGCCAGAGCTGTGCCAGAGCTGTGTGTGTGTGCACGGCCAGGGCCGTGCCAGAGCTGTGTGTGTGTGTGCACAGCCAGAGCTGTGTGTGTGTGCACAGCCAGAGCTGTGCCAGAGCTGTGTGTGTGTGTGCACAGCCAGAGCTGTGTGTGTGTGTGCACGGCCAGAGCTGTGCCAGAGCTGTGTGTGTGTGCACAGCCAGGGCTCTGTGTGTGTGTGTGCACAGCCAGAGCTGTGTGTGTGTGTGCACAGCCAGAGCTGTGTGTGTGTGCACAGCCAGAGCTGTGCCAGAGCTGTGTGTGTGTGTGCACGGCCAGAGCTGTGCCAGAGCTGTGTGTGTGTGCACAGCCAGAGCTGTGTGTGTGTGTGTGCACGGCCAGAGCTGTGCCAGAGCTGTGTGTGTGTGCACAGCCAGGGCTCTGTGTGTGTGTGCACAGCCAGAGCTGTGTGTGTGTGTGTGCACAGCCAGAGCTGTGCCAGAGCTGTGTGTGTGTGCACAGCCAGAGCTGTGTGTGTGTGTGTGCACAGCCAGAGCTGTGTGTGTGTGTGTGCACAGCCAGAGCTGTGCCAGAGCTGTGTGTGTGTGTGCACAGCCAGAGCTGTGTGTGTGTGTGCACAGCCAGAGCTGTGTGTGTGTGCACAGCCAGAGCTCTGTGTGTGTGCCCAGCCAGAGCTGTGTGTGTGTGCACGGCCAGAGCTCTGTGTGTGTGTGTGCACAGCCAGAGCTGTGTGTGTGTGCACGGCCAGAGCTGTGTGTGTGTGCACAGGCAGAGCTGTGCCAGAGCTGTGTGTGTGTGTGCACAGCCAGAGCTGTGTGTGTGTGCACAGCCAGAGCTGTGTGTGTGTGCACAGGCAGAGCTGTGCCAGAGCTGTGTGTGTGTGTGCACAGCCAGAGCTGTGTGTGTGTGCACGGCCAGAGCTGTGTGTGTGTGCACAGGCAGAGCTGTGCCAGAGCTGTGTGTGTGTGTGCACAGCCAGAGCTGTGTGTGTGCACAGCCAGAGCTGTGTGTGTGTGTGTGCACAGCCAGAGCTCTGTGTGTGTGTGCACAGCCAGAGCTGTGTGTGTGTGTGCACGGCCAGAGCTGTGCCAGAGCTGTGTGTGTGTGTGCACAGCCAGAGCTGTGTGTGTGCACAGCCAGAGCTGTGTGTGTGTGCACGGCCAGAGCTGTGTGTGTGCACAGCCAGAGCTGTGTGTGTGTGTATGCACAGCCAGAGCTCTGTGTGTGTGCCCAGCCAGGGGGTGCCAGGGCAGTGCCCACGCTCGGGGCAGTGCCTCTGGGGGTTATCAGAGATCTGGGGCTGCTGCCTGCTCACCCAGTGCTGGCTGGGAGAGCACGTCTGGGCTAGGACTGGCCTTAGGCCTGTCCTGCTGCATCCCACAGCCCAGGGTGGGCAGCGGGGGGGGGGATTGTGCCCCTGTGCTCAGGTGAGACCCCACCTGCAGAGCTGCCCCGGCCCTGGGGCCAGCAGCACAAGGACCTGGAGCTGCTGGAGAGAGCCCAGAGGAGCCACGGAGCTGCTCCAGGGCTGGAGCCAGGCTGGGAGAGCTGGGGGTGCTCACCTGGAGAGGAGAAGGATCCAGGGAAAGCTCAGAGCCCCTGCAGGGCCTAAAGGGGCTCCAGGAGAGCTGGAGAGGGGCTGGGGACAAGGGCTGGAGGGACAGGACACAGGGAATGGCTTGGAGCTGGAAAAGGGGAGATTTGGATGGGATTTTGGGCAGGAATTGTTCCCTGGCAGGGTGTTGAGGCCCTGGCACAGCTGTGGCTGCCCCTGGATCCCTGGCAGTGCCCAAGGCCGGGTTGGAGCAGCCTGGCACAGTGGGAGGTGTCCCTGCCCACGGAACTGGACAAGCTGTGATGTTCCTTTTCACCCAAATCATTCCATGTTCTCCACTGCAGCACCCAGTGGGTGCTCCCAGAGCTGTGGTTGGAGGTGCCCTGGTGCTGCACTGCTGGCAGGACTTGAGCAGTGCAGCAGAGAGCTGCTGTGGGACATTCTGCCCGCTCAGGTCCTGCAGCTGCTGCTTTTCCTCTCGCTGTGCTCATCAGCTCGGGATGCAGCTTCCTCGGAGCAGGGATGGGCAGAGCCCAGCGCTCCCTGCTCTGCCCTGGTGGCTCTGCGGCGGTGCCACAGCGACCTGTCCCCATCCCGCTCCTGGCTGGAAGCCCCAGCCTGGCTGGCTGTGGTGCTCTGTGGGGAGGGAGGGAAGTGTGAGCTGCAATTGCTGAGGCTGAAGGGATTTGGGGTTGGTTTTTCGTGGGAATTCTCCGTGGGTGACCTGAGGAAACAGTTTTCTGCTGCTCCACCCGGCAGTGCCGAGGAGCTGGGGCGGTGTGAGCCCTGGAAATGCTCCTTGGCTGGGTCGCACAGGGACACAAAGTGCTCGTGTGAGCCGTTTGTGAGGGCAGCTGCTGCAGCCCTGTGCTTGGGAATGCCAGGATGGTTTGGAGGAAGGGACCCTAAACCTCATCCATGGGCAGAGACACCTCCCCGTGTCCCAGGGACACCTCCCCCTGTGCCAGGTGCTCCAAACCCTGTCCAGGACACTGCCAGGGATCCAGGGGCAGCCACAGCTATGCCAGGGCCTGCCCACCCTGCCAGGGAACAATTCCTGCCCGAAATCCCACCCAAATCTCCCCTTTTCCAGCTCCAAGCCATTCCCTGTGTCCTGTCCCTCCAGCCCTTGTATATTGTCCCTCCATCTTTCTTTTTCTCCCCTTCAGGCACGGTCAGGTCACCCTGGAGCTTCTCCTCTCCAGGCTGGACAATCCCAGCTCTCCCAGCCTTTCCTCACAGCAGAGCTGCTCCATCCCTCAGATCACCTCGGTGCCTCCTCTGGACTTGCTCTGGCTGATTGTTCCATGGGAGAAGTCTGGAAGCTGCTGTGGAGCACAGCAGGCTCTTCCTGGAGAACCTGGAATGGTTTTTGCACTTCTCACCGAGGTGTTGAACACAGTGGTGCTGCAGAAGATCCAGGGATTAATCCCAGCTTGCAGAATGAGCTGAGAGCTGGAGCTGCTGAAGGCTTCCTGGATTGTTTTTTGGTTTTTTGGTTTTTTTTCTGGAGGAGTTATTTGTTGCTCTGTTGGGCTTTTTGGAGGTTCTTTATTTCGCTTTTAAAGCCCTGAGGATTATCACGGCTCCTTCCCTATTCCCAGGGACGAATTTCCAGCGCAGACACCGAGCCGTGGTGAGGCGTGGTGTGTCACAGCTGTAAGATTCCTGTGCAGAGGTTTCTGAAGGACAGGGGACAGGGCAGGTGGTGGCCACAGCTGAGGGCACTGAGGCGGTGTCTGGTGCCCTCCCAGCCCGTGACGCAGCTCCGCGTGTGCCAGCCAGGGAATTACCTTGGCACCGCTTCCAGGGAAACGGGCTGGTGGCTGCACAGGGCTGAGCAGGACTTGGCACAGGCTCTGGCACATGTTCATGGAGAAGGGCACTTTGCTTCCCTCCTCGCTCATACAGCAGATCCCTGAGCAGCTGCAGCTCTTGGGTGTTATTTTTTCCTGACTGGTTTTTTTTTTCCAAGTTTTTTTCTTGAAGGATTTTTGTGCTGGGGTGTCTCCAGTGCTGGGGGCAGCTCCTGACAAGAGAGAGCTGCAGGGGCTGGAGCGTGTCCAGGGCAGGGAATGGAGCTGGGAAAGGGAATGGAGCCCCAGCAGAGGCTGAGGGAGCTGGGAAAGGGAATGGAGCCCCAGCAGAGGCTGAGGGAGCTGGGAAAGGGAATGGAGCCCCAGGAGAGGCTGAGGGAGCTGGGAAAGGGAATGGAGCCCCAGCAGAGGCTGAGGGAGCTGGGAAAGGGAATGGAGCCCCAGCAGAGGCTGAGGGAGCTGGGAAAGGGAATGGAGGCCCAGCAGAGGCTGAGGGAGCTGGGAAAGGGAATGGAGCCCCAGCAGAGGCTGAGGGAGCTGGGACAGGGAACGGAGCCCCAGGAGAGGCTGAGGGAGCTGGGAAAGGGAATGGAGCCCCAGCAGAGGCTGAGGGAGCTGGGAAGGGGCTGAGCCTGGAGAAAAGGAGGCTCAGTGGGACCCTGTGGCTCTGCACAAGTCCCTGACAGGAGGGGACAGCCAGGGGGGGTCGGGCTCTGCTCCCAGGGAACAGGGACAGGACACGGGGAAATGGCCTCAGGCTGGGCCAGGCCAGGCTCAGCTCGGACAGCAGCAGGAATTTCCCCATGGAAAGGGGGCTCAGGCCTTGGCAGTGCCCAGGGAGCTTTGCAGTGCCCAGCCCTGGAGGTGTCACCTGGAGGTGGCACTCAGAGCTCTTGGGGACAGTGGGGATCGGGCACAGCTGGGACTGGATGGCCTTGGAGGCATTTTCCAGCCTCGGTGATCCTGTGATTCTGTGACTTCCCAGAAAAGCCAGAGGTTGCAGGTGTGAGCTCAGCCCGATCCTCTGGCACCTGCACTGCTGCTCCCAGAAGTTTCAGTGAGCTGAAATCTGCTTTAAGCTCATCCCAGGCATCTCTGACAGACAAATGGAAGCTTAAAAATGGTTCCTGTGTGGAAAGAGAGCTCGTGCAGGATGGGGTGGAAGTGTAATCCCCTCTAATGGCTGGAGCAAAGCAGCAGACTACAAAATCCCCCTTCCAGTCACCCTAATCCAATTATGGGCCTGCAGTTTTGAACACTAATTTCCAAGTTCCTCTGCTCCTGCTGGGAGCTTTAACCTCCCAAAGGGCTCTGAGAGTTGCTGCAGATGCCGTCCCTGCGGCTGTGGCTGTGCAGGTGGCTGCTCTGGAGCTCACTGAAGTGCATTTCCCACCTGTGGGGCTGGCTAAGGTGGGGCTCATTAGGTTGCTGTTACAATTACAATTAGTAGTACAGCTGTTTAAAATCTACCCCAGGGCTTGGCTCTCGGCTTGGCAGTGGAGCCCACCTGTCCCAGGGTGTGAGTGCAGCTGGAAGAGCTCTGGAATGCCGTTTCCCTGGGCAGGGCAGGGTGGGGCAGGTCCCAGGAGGAGAGGGAAGCGGTGGCTGTGCCAGCTGGGGAATCCCCCAGGCCTGCCCCCAGTGCCTCTCCCGGGTGGAAATGTGGGCAGCTCTTCACCTCTGCCCCGCTCCAGGAGGAAAATCCAGCGCTGGTGGAGGATGCCAAAGGCGTTCTCTGCGATTTATAGAGTCACGGAGCAGTTTGGGTTGGAAATGTTAGGAAAATTAATCCACGAACACCAGAGGTTTATGTCCAAAAAGGAGACAGAGCAGTCCTTTGACTTTATTCCAATAAAGGGAGAGGCCATGGGGCATTTCTCCTGGGGTCTCTCAGTTTTTCGGAGGACTCAGCCTCCTTTTTATCCCAATTTCCCAGCTGCATTTCCCTCTCTCTTTCCCCACTGGCTGAGGTACTTGAGAGGTGCAGACTTCCTGAAATGCCTAAGATTCCCCTTTTCATGTATAACCCCCCTAATCTTTAATTCTTATGGATTTATGGGTTTTTCCCCATTGTTGCTTTCATCTTTCGATATCCAGTTTCACTTATAAACAACCCTAGGGTTTGTTTGTAAAGGCAAATTTCTTCTTTTCCATTCATCCATCAGCAGAATCCTTCCCGTTGTTTCTCTCATCTCTCAGCGCTGGTTTTATCTACCAGCAGACCCAGGGCTTGTGTGTAAAGACAAATCTCGTCATTCCTCTCAGAAAGGATCTTCAGTCTGACCTCATCCCACCCCCTGCCGTGGGCAGGGGACACCTCCCACTGTCCCAGGATGTCCCAGCGTCCAGCCTGGCCTGGGGCACTGCCACAGCCGCTCTGGGAATTCCAGCCCAGCCCCTCGCCACCCTCCAGGGAACAATTCCTGTCCTTCTATAAAGCCATCAATGTGCTGCAGGTGTGGGTTTAGCTCAGTCCTGCACCTCTGCACGCCTGCCTGGGCATTTCAGGCTTTTGCAAGCGGAGACCCAAAGCCAGAGGTGTTTCCTGGGTGTAAAATCCCACTTTTACGGGATTTGGTTTGGGCTGGGAGGGAGCCTGGAGATCTCGGTGTCCCAGCCCCTGGCGTGGCGTTTGCAGCGCTGCAGGAGGTGTAAATGTCACTGCAGCAGCAGCGCCTGGTGTCTGAGGGAACGGGCTCAGCTTCAACCCAGTGGGCTTGGGTGTGCTCTCGGGTGGTTTGGTTTGGTTTGGTTTGGCAAGGAGCGAAATCCAAATTGTGTGGAACTGAGTTGTTGTGCACAGGGTGATTTGAGTGATTGTCTTGGTTTGGGACAAATTTGGGAGAAAACCTTTGTATAGGATCCCTCTAAGGAAGCAAACTTAAGTGGCCCCTCTCTCCAACCGGTCTGGTAAAAAAAAAAACCCTTTGGAGAAAAGTGGAAAAAACTATTTTACTAAACAAATGAAGTGCATACAAGTATAAAGAATGAATAATATGAAACAATAAAACCTCTCGTTCTGGAGTGAGATGGCAAATTGAGAAGGTTCTTGCCGTGGGTGGAGCTCGGCTCTCTCTCAGTCTCTCCTCAGTCCCAGTCCCTCCGGCGCTGCTGGAAAATGCCGAGCTCCAGGCCCCGGTGCAGCCCCCAGTGCTCCCCTGGGTTTTCAGTCCAGAGCAGGTTTAAACAGTCCCAAGAAAAAGGAAATAAAACAGTCCAGGGAACTTCTCTGCCCTAGCTGTGTAAAACTAACTAAAAGCAAAACAAGATCTCTGTCCTGCAGTCTCTCCAAGCCTCCGCTGAACAGCAGAATGTGTAGGAGTCAGGCAGTTTTCTCAAAACAAACTCCGCGCTTCTCCTTGCTCTTAGAACCAGTCTTAAAGGCACAGAACTCAATATACAGCACAAACGGAGCAGACGATTGGGGATACAGGCATCATAAAGTTACCCTAGGACAGTGATACAGTAATTTATTGAGGCTGGGTTATTGTGCACAGGGTGATTTGTTTGATACAATAATTTCCTTGGGGATGGGTTGTTGTGCACAGTGTGATTTGTTTGATACAATAATTAACTTTAGGCTGGGTTGTTGTGCGCACTGTGATTTGTTTAAATGATACAACAATTTCCTTGGGGCTGGGTTGTTGTGCACAGTGTGATTTGTTTGATACAATAATTTCCTTGGGGCTGGGTTGTTGTGCACAGTGTGATTTGTTTGATACAATAATTTCCTTGGGGCTGGGTTGTTGTGCACAGTGTGATTTGTTTGATACAATAATTTCCTTGGGGATGGGTTGTTGTGCACAGTGTGATTTGAGTGATACAATAAATTACTTGAGGCTGGGTTGTTGTGCACACTGTAATTTGTTTAAATGATACAACAATTTCCTTGGGGCTGGGTTGTTGTGCACAGTGTGATTTGTTTGATACAATAATTTCCTTGGGGCTGGGTTGTTGTGCACAGTGTGATTTGTTTGATACAATAATTTCCTTGGGGCTGGGTTGTTGTGCACAGTGTGATTTATTTGATACAATAATTTATTGAGGCTGTGTTGTTGTGCACAGGGTGATTTGTTTGATACAATAATTTATTGAGGCTGTGTTGTTGTGCACAGGGTGATTTGTTTGATACAATAATTTATTGAGGCTGGGTTGTTGTGCACAGTGTGATTTGTTTGATACAATAATTTATTGAGGCTGGGTTGTTGTGCACAGTGTGATTTATTTGATACAATAATTTCCTTGGGGCTGGGTTGTTGTGCACAGTGTGATTTGTTTGATACAATAATTTATTGAGGCTGGGTTGTTGTGCCCCGTGTGATTTGTTTAAATGATACAACAATCAATTTACTTGAGGCTGGGTTGTTGTGCACAGTGTGATTCGTTTGATACAATAATTTATTGAGACTGGGTTATTGTCCACAGTGTGATTTGAGTGATACAATAATTTCCTTGGGGCTGGGTTGTTGTGCACAGGGTGATTTGAGTGATACAATAATTTATTGGGGCTGGGTTGTTGTGCACAGGGTGATTTATTTGATACAATAATTTATTGAGGCTGGGTTGTTGTGCACAGTGTGATTTGTTTGATACAATAATTTTCTTGGGGCTGGGTTGTTGTGCACAGGGTGATTTGTTTGATACAATAATTTCCTTGAGGTTGTGTTGTTGTGCACAGGGTGATTTATTTGATACAATAATTTCCTTGGGGCTGGGTTGTTGTGCACAATGTGATTTATTTGATACAATAATTTCCTTGGGGCTGGGTTGTTGTGCACAGGGTGATTTGAGTGATACAATAATTTATTGAGGCTGGGTTGTTGTGCACAGTGTGATTTGTTTGATACAATAATTTCCTTGAGGTTGTGTTGTTGTGCACAGGGTGATTTATTTGATACAATAATTTCCTTGGGGCTGGGTTGTTGTGCACAATGTGATTTATTTGATACAATAATTTCCTTGGGGCTGGGTTGTTGTGCACAGGGTGATTTGAGTGATACAATAATTTCCTTGGGGCTGGGTTGTTGTGCACAGTGTGATTTATTTGATACAATAATTTCCTTGGGGCTGGGTTGTTGTGCACAGTGTGATTTGTTTGATACAATAATTTCCTTGGGGCTGGGTTGTTGTGCACAGGGTGATTTATTTGACACAATAATTTCCTTGGGGCTGGGTTGTTGTGCACAGGGTGATTTGTTTGATACAATAATTTATTGAGGCTGGGTTGTTGTGCACAGGGTGATTTGTTTGATACAATAATTTATTGGGGCTGGGTTGTTGTGCACAGGGTGATTTGAGTGATACAATAATTTATTGGGGCTGGGTTGTTGTGCACAGGGTGATTTATTTGATACAATAATTTATTGAGGCTGGGTTATTGTGCACAGTGTGATTTGAGTGATACAATAATTTCCTTGGGGCTGGGTTGTTGTGCACAGTGTGATTTGAGTGATACAATAATTTCCTTGGGGCTGGGTTGTTGTGCACAGTGTGATTTGAGTGATACAATAATTTCCTTGGGGCTGGGTTGTTGTGCACAGGGTGATTTGTTTGATACAATAATTTATTGGGGCTGGGTTGTTGTGCACAGTGTGATTTATTTGATACAATAATTTATTGAGGCTGGGTTGTTGTGCACAGTGTGATTCGTTTGATACAATAATTTATTGGGGCTGGGTTGTTGTGCACAGTGTGATTTATTTGATACAATAATTTCCTTGGGGCTGGGTTGTTGTGCACAGTGTGATTTGTTTGATACAATAATTTCCTTGGGGCTGGGTTGTTGTGCCCCAGGTGTGATTTGTTGGGGTGCAGACCCAGCAGTGTTGGTGTGAGTGACTGCCCAGGCTCACCAGGGCTGGCTGAGCACCCTCCTGTGGCTCTGGGGTTCAGTCCTGAGCTCAGCTGCTCCCAGCACGTGTCAAACGCACCAGAACCGCACACTTGAGATTTAGATCTGCTTTTTCTGTGATTGTCAGGTTTTCTGCTTCTGTTTGGAGGAGGAACGACAGAGGGCCAAGAGCAGCTGGGACATTCAGTCTGTAAAACATCTGTAAAAAAATCTCTGCTGTCACCAGAGCTTTAAGGGACCTTCAGTCTGCCAGCAGAGCCTCTGCTCCCAGGGAACAGGGACAGGACAAGGGGAAATGGCCTCAGGCTGGGCCAGGCCAGGCTCAGCTCGGACAGCAGCAGGAATTTCCCCATGGAAAGGGGGCTCAGGCCTTGGCAGTGCCCAGGGAGCTTTGCAGTGCCCAGCCCTGGAGGTGTCACCTGGATGTGGCACTCAGAGCTCTGGGCTGGGGGTTGAGCACGGCTTGGACTCCTCTCCGAGATCTTTTCCAGCCTCAGCGATCCTGAGATTCTCCAGGTTACACACTTCCACGAGGTCTGTTTTAATCACAATAATTTGGTTTTTAACTGGAGTTCACCCAGCAGCTGGGTGGCCCCAGGGCTGGGGCTCCTGGCCAGCTCTGGGGTGTCCCTGTGCTCTTGGGATTTAAATCCCTGGCTGGATTTAGCTGGAAGGGCCAGGGAGCAAAAACCCGTGGCAGCAGCTGGAGCTGCTCCCGACCCTTTGGTGTCCCACGGACACCTCGGTGGTTCCTGGCTCTGCAGCTGCTCCCTGTAAGGACAGCCAGAGCAATCCTGCCTTAAAAGCACTTTTTGTTCCTTCTGGGCTGGTGTGGCTGCTGCTCACAGCAACCCCCGGTGTCATCGTGGGACACAGCTCCGAGGCAGGAGCTGAACTCGTGAACTTCTCACTTTGGGGCACAAGGAAACTTTCCTTTCAGGAGCATTGGCTGGGAGCTGTGCGCTCTGTTCTCGGGGCCCTCGTGGATTTTGGGTGTGATATCCGTGTTATTGGGGCTCTGGTAACTGGGTGTCCCTGTCAGGGGTGTTCTGATGATGGTGCTGTCCCTTGTGTTTCACTGCATCCTGAACTCAAAATTGGTTTCATGAGAGCGCTTGGTCAAAATCATCCTGTTCCTTCTTCTGCCGAGTCCTGCAGTTTGTGTTCTTTCTTTCTTCCCTTCTTTCTGTGTGGGGAAATTGGAATTCACTCTCCAACCTCTTGCAAAAAACAAAAACCCAATAAATAAATATCATCCCTCCCAGCTTTTCCTGAGCTCAGTCCCGGTGGAGCAGCCCCTGGGATGACAGAGCCCAGTTCTGTTTTTCCCCTGTGCTTGCTGGACAAACACAGAGTTTGTGTTCAGAGTTGTGATCAAAGGAAGCTCAGGTGAGACCCCACCTGCCCCAGCCCTGGGGATTCCAGCAGCACAAGGACCTGGAGCTGCTGGAGAGAGCCCAGAGGAGCCACGGAGCTGCTCCAGGGCTGGAGCCAGGCTGGGAGAGCTGGGGGTGCTCACCTGGAGAGGAGAAGGATCCAGGGAGAGCTCAGAGCCCCTGCAGGGCCTAAAGGGGCTCCAGGAGAGCTGGAGAGGGGCTGGGGACAAGGGCTGGAGGGACAGGACACAGGGAATGGCTTGGAGCTGGAAAAGGGGAGATTTGGATGGGATTTGGGGCAGGAATTGTTCCCTGGCAGGGTGTTGAGGCCCTGGCACAGCTGTGGCTGCCCCTGGATCCCTGGCAGTGCCCAAGGCCGGGTTGGACATTGAGGCTTGGAGCCTTTGCCCATAAAGCTGATCCCGTTCCAAGCCCTGCCTCGGGACACTTTCCCAGGCTGCTCCAAGGAGCTCTTCCAGGCTTGGTGTGTTTAAAGGGTTGCTTTTCCTTATTTCCTTGTGCTGGGAGAGTTTGAGGGGCTCCCCTTTCCCCCCCCCTTCCCCCCCCTTTCCTTCCCCCCCTTCCCCCCCCCTTTTTTTCTCCCCCTTTTTTTCTCCCCCTTTTTTTCTCCCCCTTTTTTTTGTTCCCCCTTTTTTTCATTCCCCCCCTTTTTTTCGTTTCCCCCCCTTTTTTTCGTTTCCCCCCTTTTTTTCGTTTCCCCCCCTTTTTTTTCGTTTCCCCCCTTTTTTTCGTTCCCCCCCTTTTTTCGTTCCCCCCCCTTTTTTCGTTCCCCCCCTTTTTTCGTCCCCCTTTTTCTTCTTCCCCCCCTTTTTCTTCTTCCCCCCCTTTTCCTTCTCCCCCCCCTTTTTTCCCCCCCCCTTTCAGCACCCAGGAGAGTGTGAAGCCGCTTGCTGAGCTCCATCGTGGAGCTTTTCTTTCCTTAGTTAACACAGGAGGTGATGCTGGTTTTAGGTGGGATTTAGCAGGTTCCTGGTCCTGCTTCCCACTCTGCTGGCACACGGGGTGGTGCAACCTGGGGGAAGGAGCCGTGCCGGGGCTGTGGGAGCCGCTGCCAACCCTGTCGTGGGCACTCGGGACACTCTGGGAAATCAGGACACTCGGGACACTCCAGACACTCTGGGAAATCGGGACACTCGGGACACTCTGGGAAACTGGGATACTCGGGATACTCCAGACACTCTGGGAAATCGGGATACTCGGGACACTGGGGCACTCGGGATACTCCAGACACTCTGGGATACTCGGGACACTGGGGCACTCGGGATACTCCAGACACTCTGGGAAATCAGGACACTCGGGACACTCCAGACACTCCGGACGCTCTGGGAGATCAGGATACTTGGGACAATGCGGCACTCGGGATACTCCAGACACTCTGGGAAACTGGGATACTCGGGATACTCCGGACACTCTGGGAAATCAGGACACTCAGGATACTCCGGACACTCTGGGAAACTGGGATACTCGGGACACTGGGGCACTCCGGACACTCTGGGAAATCAGGACACTTGGGATACTCCAGACACTCTGGGAAATTGAGATACTCGGGACACTCCGGACACTCTGGGAAACTGGGATACTCGGGATACTCCAGACACTCTGGCAAATTGGGACACTAGGGACACTCCGGACGCTCCAGACACTCTGGGAAATCGGGATACTTGAGACACTGGGGCACTCGGGATACTCCAGACACTCTGGGAAATCGGATACTTGGGACACTGGGGCACTCGGGATACTCCAGACACTGGCAAGTCGGGACACTGGGGCACTCAGGATACTCGGGATACTCCGGACACTCTGGGAAATCAGGATACTCGGGATACTCCGGACACTCTGGGAAATCAGGACACTCAGGACACTCCAGACACTCTGGGAAACTGGGATACTTGGGACACTCCGGACACTCTGGGAAACTGGGATACTCAGGCCACTTGGGGTACTCAGGGTACTCCAGGCACTTGGGACACTCTGGCCACTCAGGGCACTCTGGACACTCTGGGAAATTGGGGTACTCTGGGCATTGAGGACACTCTGGCCACTGCAGGCACTCAGGATACTCAGGCCATTTGGGACACGCTGGGAAATTGGGACACTTGGGACGCTCAGGGTGCTCGGAACACTCTGGGAAATTGGGACACTCAGGGCACTTCAGCCACTCTGAGCACTCCAAGTGCTTGGGCCACTTGGGGCACTCTGGACACTCTGGGAGATTGAGATATTTGGGACACTTGGGACAGTCAGGGCACTCTGGGAGATTGGGGCATTTGGGACACTTGGGACGCTCTGGCCACTCCAGGTACTCCAGGAAGTCTGGCCACTCGGGACACTCTGGCTACTCTGACAGTTAGGCCACTCTGGCCACTCCATGCACTCAGGACATCCAGGACACTCGGGGCACTCTGGCCACTGCAGGCGCTCAGGACATCCAGGACACTCGGGGCACTCTGGCCACTGCAGGTGCTCAGGACATCCAGGACACTCGGGGCACTCTGGACACTCAGGACTCCTGGGGCACTCTGGCCACTGCAGGCACTCAGGACATCCAGGACACTCTGGACACTGGACACTCAGGACTCTTGGGGCACTCTGGCCACTGCAGCTACTGAGGACATCCAGGACACTCGGGCCACTCTGGACACTCAGGACACTCGGGGCACTCTGGCCACTGCAGGCACTCAGGACATCCAGGACACTCGGGGCACTCTGGCCACTCAGGGAAATTGGGACACTCAGGACACTTGGGGCACTCTGGCTACTCTGACACTCTGGCCACTCCAGCCACTGGTCACTCTGGTCACTCTGGTCACTCCGGCCATTCCGGCCGCTCCAGCCCACAGGAGCTCGGTGCCTGAGGGACTTTGAGGCGTTTGGGACAAGCGTGGCCGGGAGTTAAGTTTAAACTTGCACCTGTAAGTTCAGCAGCAGCAGCAGCAGTGGCTTTGCCGTGCCCAAGTTTTCCTGCAGCAATCCTGGAAGCTGCTCCTGGGCAGCAGGGCCGAGCTCGCCTCGTTCTGGGGATTTCCTTGTGGGGCTGCTGTGCAGGTTTGGGGGCTCTGACCTCTTCCCTGTCTGCTCTCCAGCTGCATTCCCAGGAATTTGCGGGCTGGGAAGCGGTGATGTGCTCCAGCCCTGTGCCAGCTGCCCTGGACAGAGGCAGGTGCTGCTGCAGGGCTTGAACTCAAACATGGATTTAATTCCAAAAATACCTCTTGGGAGCCGAAGGCTTGACAGCTCAGCGTACAAAGAAATGCTCCAGCTGGGTCTGTTCTGTGTGTGGATCCTGAACTCCTGTGCTGTGTGAGGGAGCCTTGTTGGATTGTTCCGGAACTTGGTGTTTTGCAGGGCTCGAGGGTCTGAAATTGCTGTTACAGTTTTCTTCATAATGATGGGTAAATGCACGTGAGGAATTCTCTACAAATCCGTTTCCCACAGAGCCTGAATGGACAGCCAGGAGTGGTGCAACAAGCCTGTCTTAGGGATTAATAATAATAATTGATAATTATCTCTTGCTGATAATTGGGAATGGTGTTACTTTTAGATCCCCTGTACGGCCCCTCCGCCTTCTCAGACCTTCAGGGATAATGCAGAGGGGGTTTTTTTGGAAAAGGTCACTCTGTCAGTCCCCACCCACAGACATGTGCCCCTCTCCCACCTGAAGATGAAGATGATGATCCCACCTGAAGGGATTTGTACTCAAGCCCCACCTCAGAGCTGATTTCCCATTTTTCTCTGCTGCTCTCAATTCAGGGATGTGAAGCTTTGAGTTGTTTTGTAGGGGGTCCCCTCCTGCTTTTCCCCACAAAAATCCATCCCAGACAGCAATCCTCTCCTCTTTGGGGTTGGCACGATCCCACTGGGCTTCTTTCAAACTGAGGAGTTGGACTCGATTCCTGTGGGTGTCTTCCAGCTCAGGATATCCTGTGATTCTCTGAGCTGTTTATTCTGCACTCAGAGCTGGGCTTGGCCAGTAACTGGGTGGGAAGTCTGGAAGCTGCTGGGAGCTCAGGGCAGCTTCAGAGTGGTCGTGGTGTCCTCTGGTTGGACAGGTTTTCCACAGATGCAGAAGTTTTCTGTTTGAAGAGGCACTTGAGCGTCCTTCTGGGCAGATATTTGAAATGAAACGTCGCAAATACAATTTAGAGGGCAGGGATGGATGCGATATTGGGAAACGGAGCTTGGGGAGATCTTGGAGGCACTGGCAGGGTCTGAAGGGGCTCCAGGAGAGCTGGAGAGGGGCTGGGGACAAGGGCTGGAGGGACAGGACACAGGGAATGGCTTGGAGCTGGAAAAGGGGAGATTTGGGTGGGATTTTGGGCAGGAATTGTTCCGTGGCAGGGTGTTGAGGCCCTGGCACAGCTGTGGCTGCCCCTGGATCCCTGGCAGTGCCCAAGGCCGGGTTGGAGCAGCCTGGCACAGCAGGAGGTGTCCCTGCCATGGCAGGGGTGGCACTGGACGGTTTTTAAGATCCCTTCCAACCCAAACCATCCCAAAATTCCCGTGCTGGTTCCTGCCCTTGCTGAGTGATCCGTGTCCCTGTCCTGCCCCACCTTCCCAGGGTGGATTTCAGCAGGAGCAAACTGTGGAGCTGCTGTGGCAGCAGAGTCCTCCCGTGTCCTCCCCTGGTCCTTGTCGCTGTCCCAGCTGAGTCCAGGTCCCCAAGGAGGGAGGTGGCTCTGGGGTGTCCCCTCCCGAGCCGTGTGACAGCTCGGCGTGGCCTTTCATGGCACAGCATTGTCCCTTCCTCGCTGACCTCCTTCCTGCCTGACAAGGCAGCGCTGTGCCAGTGGGACGAGTGCGGCAGATCCTGCAATCTGCGTCGAGTCCTTCAGCCCCTCGGGCTTCCTGCGGGGTTTTCTCGGCTGCTCCGGGGGTGACCGAGCAGGAATTTCACATCCACTCGGCGTTTTTTTATAGCCGTGACCCGCTTGTGGCCCGGGCTGGCGTTGCAGGGGTGATTCCCTGCTGGCAGGAAACGCGCAGCTTTTGCTGCCGGCTGGGGCTGGAATTCTCCTCCCCCCGGGAAGGAGTGGCCAGGAGCTCTGTGCTGGATGTGAGGATGAGGTGTGAGCAGGTTTGGCTGCCTGTGTCTCCAGAGCTGATCCAGGTGGAAGCTCCTCACTTACTGCTCTGGGTTTGGGAAGTTTGAGTTCTGTTTCCAGGAGGGAACCCGAGTGGAAGTGCTGCCTGTGTTTAGGAAGTGCAGCAGGAGCGGTGGCTTTGCCGTGCCCAAGTTTTCCTGCAGGAATCCTGGAAGCTGCTCCTGGGCAGCAGGGCCGAGCTCGCCTCGTTCTGGGCATTTCCTTGTGGGGCTGCTGTGCAGGTTTGGGGGCTCTGACCTCTTCCCTGTCTGCTCTCCAGCTGCATTCCCAGGAATTTGCGGGCTGGGAAGCGGTGACGTGCTCCAGCCCTGTGCCAGCTGCCCTGGGCAGAGGCAGGTGCTGCTGCAGGGCTTGAACTCAAACATGGATTTAATTCCAAAAATACCTCTTGGGAGCCGAAGGCTTGACAGCTCAGCGTACAAAGAAATGCTCCAGCTGGGTCTGTTCTGTGTGTGGATCCTGAACTTTAACATTAGGCTCCAGCTTTAAATCCCTCTTTGCGCAAGGGAACGCCCGACAGGAGGAATTCCAAAGCGCGTTTTGCCAAAGCGTTCATGGTCTGAGGAGCTCCATGTCCGCTCTTGGAGGATCTCAGGATTAAACCCTGAGGGGCTGATTGGGGGTAAAAACCTCCCCAGACAACCCCGAACCGCTTCGAGCACACGTTTTCACTCCGAACACCGGCGTGCTCCACTCCAGACAGATGTGGGAATCTGTGACTGAGTCCTCGCCCTGGTGTCACGTCCCCAGGGTGTCCTGGGTGTCACCTTGGTGTCCTGCGTGTCATCTTGGTGTCCTGCCTGTCCCTGTGTTGTCCTGCTTGTCAGTCTGGTGTCCTGACTTTCATCCTGGTGTCCTGTGTGTCCCTGTGGTGTCCTCGGTGTCATCCTGGTGTCCTGACTGTCATTCTGGTGTCCTGCCTGTCACCCTGGTGTCCTGCCTGTCCCTGTGGTGTCCTGACTGTCATTCTGGTGTCCTGACTGTCATCCTGGTGTCCTGCCTGTCCCTGTGGTGTCCTGCTTGTCAGTCTGGTGTCCTGACTTTCATCCTGGTGTCCTGTGTGTCCCTGTGGTGTCCTTCCTATGGCTGTGGTGTCCTGCCTGTCCCCACAGTGTCCTGAGTGTCAGTCTGGTGTCCTGTGTGTCCTGCCTTTCCTCACGGTGTCTTGGTGTCACCCTGGTGTCCTGCCTGTCCCTGTGGTGTCCTGCCTGTCCTCATGGTGTCCTGTGTGGCACCCTGGTGTCACCCTGGTGTCTTGCCTGTCCCTGTGGTTTGTTCTGTGTCCCCATGGTGTCCTGCGTGTCACCCTGGTGTCCTGCCTGTCCTCACGATGTCTTGATGTCACCCTGGTGTCTTGCCTGTCCCTGTGTTTTTTTCTGTGTCCCTGTGGTGTCCTGCCTGTCCCCCATATGTCCTGCCTGTCCCTGTGGTTTGTTCTGTGTCCCCATGGTGTCCTGCCTGTCACCCTGGTGTCCTGCCTGTCCCTTTGGTGTCCTCGGTGTCATCCTGGTGTCCTGCCTGTCCCTGTGGTGTCCTGACTTTCATCCTGGTGTCCTGACTGTCATTCTGGTGTCCTGCTTGTCCCTGTGGTGTCCTGCTTGTCAGTCTGGTGTCCTGACTGTCCTCATGGTGTCCTCTGTGGCACCCTGGTGTCCTGACTGTTCCCGTGGTGTCCTGCCTGTCCCCGTGGTTTCCTCTATGTCTGTCCTGACTGTCCCCATGTGTCCTGCCTGTCCCTCTGGTGTCCTGTGTGTCCCTCTGGTGTCCTGTGTGTCCCTGTGGTGTCCTGCCCGTCCCCATGGTGTCCTGCCTGTCCCTCTGGTGTCCTGTGTGTCCCTGTGGTGTCCTGCCTGTCCCCCATGTGTCCTGTGTGTCCCTGTGGTGTCCTGCCCGTCCCTCTGGTGTCCTGTGTGTCCCTGTGGTGTCCTGCCCGTCCCCATGGTGTCCTGCCCGTCCCCATGGTGTCCTGCCCGTCCCTCTGGTGTCCTGTGTGTCCCTGTGGTGTCCTGCCTGTCCCCCATGTGTCCTGTGTGTCCCTGTGGTGTCCTGCCTGTCCCTCTGGTGTCCTGTGTGTCCCTGTGGTGTCCTGCCTGTCCCCATGGTGTCCTGCCTGTCCCTCTGGTGTCCTGTGTGTCCCTCTGGTGTCCTGCCCATCCCCATGGTGTCCTGTGTGTCCCTCTGGTGTCCTGTGTGTCCCTGTGGTGTCCTGCCCATCCCCATGGTGTCCTGCCTGTCCCTGTGGTGTCCTGTGTGTCCCTCTGGTGTCCTGCCTGTCCCTGTGGTATCCTGCCTGTCCCCATGGTGTCCTGCCTGTCCCTCTGGTGTCCTGTGTGTCCCTGTGGTGTCCTGCCTGTCCCCATGGTGTCCTGCCTGTCCCCAGCAGTGCCAGCACAGGGGACAGGCACTGTCCTGGCCCTGCTGCCACCCCAGAGCTGGCACAGCCCTGGGGCCAGTGGCCAATTCCCTGTGCCTTGTGCTGAGCAGTGGCTGTGCTGGCTCAGGAAGGCATCACAGAGGTACCTGGAGAATAAAATAGGTATTTATTGAAAGGGGAATAAAATAGATATTTATTGAAAGGCCTTTAGGATCCTCCATGGGCAGGACAAGAGCCTGGCCAGGGCTGCACCCAAGGTGGACCCAAAATGATCACAAAATGCACAAACAGTCACAAGATCTCACATTTTTATAAGTTTTGGTTTATTTGCATGTTGGGGTTTAATTGTCCAGTTACAGCTCCAGGTTGTGAGATCCCATCCTTCTTCTTTTCTCCCTTTAATCCACCCTTGTTTGTGCTTTTGGGCTGGAAGCTGTCCTTGGTGTGCAGCAGGAACAGGATTTGTTTTGTGTCCCTGCTGTGTGCAGAGCTGAGTGATCCCGAATGCGAGCTCAGAGCTGCACCCTGGGCAGCACAGAACGTGAAAAACATGGAATTAAACCCCGAGGCATCAGCTGGGGTTTGGGACAGAAGCTTTGGCAGCTCTGTTCCCTTGGAGCAGGAGCGTTTGGGCAGCTGGCAGCGTTGGTGTCACGCTGAGCTGCCCCCAGCGCGTCACACAGCACTGGTGGCACTGTCCCTGTGCAGATCCCGTGTCTGGTGGGATTTGTTCATCGTGGATCCTCCCCCCGCAGTGCTGGGGTTCGTCACTCCTTTCAAAGGCGTCACCGCTGCTCACTGGGGGTCAGAGCTCCAGAACCTTCCAGTCCCTGTGATCAGGATACGCAAAGCAATCGCACAGAGACGAGAGATTTCGCAGGGCAGAGCTGTTCCTCCGAGAGAGCCAAGGCCCAGCGAACCCTCAGCCTGTTTATTTCTTACTTTTTATACATTTGTGGGTCTGGCTGTGGATTGGCTTCTGGAGTTTTCACCTCCCAGCCGAATGGCCAGACCAACTGTCAGTTACAATTGTTTTCAGGTTAGAAATATGCAAACAAAGGACAGGGAATGAGAAACAAAGGATTTGTTTATGTTACATCTGTGAGAAAAAGGCAGAAACTGCTCGTAATATTGTACAGTAGCTAAAAAGTCTGACTCCATTTTATGAACAACCAAAAGGCTTTAAAAAACTCAGAAAAACCAGGGTGACAAGTCCCGTTCTCCTCCCACCCCTGCCCTTCCTGCTGGCTGGGACCCGCTTGTCCCCTCCCTGCCTCCAGCAGCAAGCTCACACTCTGGTGGAAAGGTTTTCCTTCAAGGCTGAGAAGAGGTCACTCCCTGTGGGCCAGTCCTCGGAAGCGCAGCTTTTCCTGCTGGGAATCCTTGAGTCCTTAAATCCTGTCCCAGAATCTGGGAATGCCCACCTTCCATCCTGTCCCAGAATTTGGGAATGCCCACCTTCCATCCTGTCCCAGAATTTGGGAATGCCCACCTTCCATCCTGTCCCAGAATTTGGGAATGCCCACCTTCCATCCTGTCCCAGAATTTGGGAATGCCCACCTTCCATCCTGTCCCAGAATTTGGGAATGCCCACCTTCCATCCTGTCCCAGAATTTGGGAATGCCTGGAGGGTTCCTCCGGGCTGTGGTGCAGTAGGTTGGCCTGGGAGCAGAGCTTTGGGTTGGGCTCAGCAAAGCCGTGATTAAAAGAGCTTGGAAGGATCGTTGAGTTTGGGAAAACCCAGCTGTCACCCTGGTTTTTCTGAGTTTTTTAAAGCCTTTTGATTGTTCGTAAGATGGAGTCAGACTTTTTAGCTTCTGTACAATATTAGGAGCAGTTTTTGCCTTTTCTGACAGATATAACAGAAACAAATTCTTTGTTTTTCATTCCCTGTCCTTTGTTTGCATATTTCTAACCTGAAAACAATTGTAACTGACAGTTGGTCTGGCCATTCGGCTGGGAGGTGATAACTCCAGAAGCCAATCCACAGCCAGACCCACAAATGTATAAAAAGTAAGAAATAAACAGGCACAGGGGCTCTGAGCCGTGGCTCAGCCTTGGGCTCTCTCGGAGGAACATCTCTGCCCCGTGAATCTCTCGTCTCCGTGTGATTGCTTTGTGTGCCCCGATCACACCCGGCCGAGGCATAAAACAAGGAAAGGGATTTTCTCCTGCCGATCCTGGGTTTTTGGAACCAGGAAACAGGGTCAGCAGGGCTTGGAGCGAGATGATTTTAAGGTCCTTTTCCACCCAAACCATTCCAGGATTATTGTTTTTAGTTGACAGTCAGCTTGGCTCAGCTGGTCAGAGCCGAGTTGCCTCTCACACTCTGTCCTGTGGCACAGTAGGATTTTATTTATTGACACGCGGTGACTGAAAATGGCTCAAGTGAAAGATGTGATACGGCATTAAAAGGGCAGAGGAGAGGGGAGAAGGTACTTAGGGCCTAGCTGATCTTTAAAGGCGGATCTGGTTTGTTTGTTAGGAGTCTCTTTAACCCTGGTTCCTCTGGATCAGCCTGTCCAGCAGCACGGAGCTCCCGCTGCAGCTGGAGGTGTGAAGGGATCTGTTTATCTGAGGCTGGGAGCCGGTGTCAGACATTTCCTGGAGAGCAGGAGATGATGGGTTCTCATATCAGACATTTCCTGGAGAGCAGGAGGTGATGGGTTCTCATATCAGATGTTTCCTGGAGAGCAGGAGATGATGAGGCTCTCATATCAGACATTTCCTGGAGAGCAGGAGATGATGGGTTCTCATATCAGACATTTCCTGGAGAGCAGGAGATGATGGGTTCTCACATCAGACATTTCCCGGAGAGCAGGAGATGATGGGTTCTCATATCAGACATTTCCTGGAGAGCAGGAGATGATGAGGCTCTCCTATCAGACGTTTCCTGGAGAGCAGGAGCTGATGGGTTCTCATATCAGACATTTCCTGGAGAGCAGGAGATGATGGGTTCTCCTATCAGACATTTCCTGGAGAGCAGGAGGTGATGGGTTCTCATATCAGACATTTCCTGGAGAGCAGGAGGTGATGAGTTCTCATATCAGACATTTCCTGGAGAGCAGGAGATGATGGGTTCTCATATCAGACATTTCCTGGAGAGCAGGAGATGATGGGTTCTCATATCAGACGTTTCCTGGAGAGCAGGAGATGATGGGTTCTCATATCAGACGTTTCCTGGAGAGCAGGAGATGATGGGTTCTCATATCAGACACTTCCTGGAGAGCAGGAGATGATGGGTTCTCATATCAGACACTTCCTGGAGAGCAGGAGATGAGGCTCTTATCGGGGGAGTGCACGCTGCTCTGGGGCCGGGGACATCGCTCTGCTCCTCTCCTCCTGTCCCCAGGGCTGGGCTTTGATCCTGAGTTAGCAAAGCCCGGCTGAGCCAAGGGTCAGCCACGGATCCGTGCAGGGTGGGAAGAGCTCCAGGATCAGGGAATGCAGCCTGGTGCTGGGATCTGTGCCTTGTCCTCTGAGATTTGTGTGTTCTGGGGGTTCTGGAGACATCTGACTTTTGGAAACGCGTCACGTGCCCAGCACAGGGACCACGCGGGGCAGGGGAGACCTGGAGGGGCTGGAGCGTGTCCAGGGAAGGGAATGGAGCTGGGACAGGGCATGGAGCCCCAGCAGAGGCTGAGGGAGCTGGGAAAGGGAATGGAGCCCCAGCAGAGGCTGAGGGAGCTGGGAAAGGGAATGGAGCCCCAGCAGAGGCTGAGGGAGCTGGGAAAGGGAATGGAGCCCCAGGAGAGGCTGAGGGAGCTGGAAAGGGAATGGAGCCCCAGGAGAGGCTGAGGGAGCTGGAAAGGGAATGGAGCCCCAGGAGAGGCTGAGGGAGCTGGAAAGGGAATAGAGCCCCAGCAGAGGCTGAGGGAGCTGGGAAAGGGAATGGAGCCCCAGCAGAGGCTGAGGGAGCTGGGAAAGGGAATGGAGCCCCAGCAGAGGCTGAGGGAGCTGGGAAGGGAATGGAGCTCCAGCAGAGGCTGAGGGAGCTGGGAAAGGGAATGGAGCCCCAGGAGAGGCTGAGGGAGCTGGGAAGGGGCTGAGCCTGGAGAAAAGGAGGCTCAGTGGGACCCTGTGGCTCTGCACAAGTCCCTGACAGGAGGGGACAGCCAGGGGGGGTCGGGCTGTGCTCCCAGGGAACAGGGACAGGACACGGGGAAATGGCCTCAGGCTGGGCCAGGCCAGGCTCAGCTCGGACAGCAGCAGGAATTTCCCCATGGAAGGAGCCCAGGTGCCCAGGGCCGTCCCCATCCCTGGAAGGATTTCAAAGCCCTGTGGATGTGACACTTGGGGACATCAGTGGTGGCTTTGGCAGCGCTGGGGGACGATTTGTACTCGGTGGTCTCCAAGAGCTGTTCCAATCCGAACCATTCCGTGCTTCCAGGAATCTCCTGGAGAGTGGGGACGCCTGGCAGAGCCGGTTGTTGTCCCGCAGTGACCTTCCCAGAGCAGCCCAGCACCATCTGCAGGGAGCCAGGAGCGGGTGGCAGGAGGCCAGAGCTGTCCGGCCTCACCCTGCCGAGCCCTGTGGAGGGAGGATGTGGGAAGAGTTTCCTGGGAAAGGGACAGGAGAGGGACAGGCAAAGACAGGACTGGAACAGCTTCTCTCCCCTCTGCCCCGACTGCTGAGGTTCCCGCGGGAACTTGTTCTTCCCTCACAGTCTGGGGGTGCCTGGTGACAAATTCGTTAATTGTGGCGCTGCGCCGGTCTGAGGAGCCCTGAAGGTCAGGGGATAACACAGAGCCCGGGAGGGAAGGGCTCAGTGAGGGTTTGGAGTGGTGGGAGTGCCCCCAGCTCCCTGTGAATGGACTCTCTTCGTTTGTCTCCTGATGTTGGCACCTGCAGTGGGAAGCACAGACGGGAATGGAGTTATCCTTAATTTCTGGCCTCCCCTGGGCTCCGGGCTGGCGGAGCAGGGTGAGCTGTGTGAACACGGGGCAGGGGTGATGGGACCCAAATCCCGCACTGACCTGCCTGAGATCACCTCTCCGTCCTGCATCCTCCTGCTGTGCTGCCTGAAGTTCCAGCAGAGCTGGAAGGGAGGTGGGATGAGCCCCTGATCCCGCTTGGATCTTACGGAGCAGCTGTGGCTGCCCCTGGATCCCTGGCAGTGCCCAAGGCCGGGCTGGAGCAGCCTGGCACAGCGGGAGGTGTCCCTGCCACGGCAGGGGTGGCACTGGGTGAGTTTTGGGGTCCCTTCCCACCCAAACCACGCTGGGATCCTGGGATCCCAAGACGCTGCTGGCTGGGATGGCTCCGGGCTGGCTTCTGACTCTCAGCACACAAATCCTGTGGGATGCAGATCCAGGGGATCAAAGGAACAAACGGAGCTCGGGGAGATCTTGGAGGCACTGGCAGGGTCTGAAGGGGCTCCAGGAGAGCTGGAGAGGGGCTGGGGACAAGGGCTGGAGGGACAGGACACAGGGAATGGCTTGGAGCTGGAAAAGGGGAGATTTGGGTGGGATTTTGGGCAGGAATTGTTCCCTGGCAGGGTGTTGAGGCCCTGGCACAGCTGTGGCTGCCCCTGGATCCCTGGCAGTGCCCAAGGCCGGGTTGGAGCAGCCTGGCACAGCGGGAGGTGTCCCTGCCATGGCAGGGGGGGCAGTGATGGGATTTAAGGTCCTTTCCCACCCAAAGCTCTCTGAGATCCTGTGAAGGTCAGGCTTTAACACCACTTAAGGAGAGATGTTCCCGGATGGAGCCATCAGCTGGAGCTCCCAGAGCTGGATGTGGGGATTTGCTCTGGGAGCGGGGCGATGGCAAAGCCCTTTCCCGGGGTGCACGCGCTGGGAGAACGCGCTGCTCCTGCGGGGAATCGGGGTTCTGCACGGGGGAGCGGAACCTGCTGCTGCTGCTGCAGAGGCACCGAGGCTTTGCTGGGCTGAGCCTGAGCCCGGCCTGGCCTTTGCCTGCCGGGCTGGGCTCGGGAGCTGAGCTGAGCTGGTGATTGACACGGAAAGGAGGCAGTTCCTGCGCATGCCCCTGGCCAGCGCAGACACGGCCTGAAATGGCCCAGGGACGTGTGCGGGGCGGCAGCTGCACTGCTGCACGGCTGCATGGCTGCACGGCTGCACGGCTGCTCCAGCTGCAGCGCTGCATGGCTGCACGGCTGCGCCGCTGCTCCAGCTGCACCGCTGCTCCAGCTGCACTGCTGCATGTCTGCTCTGCCTGCATGTCTGCTCTGCCTGCATGGATGCACTGCTGCACTTCTGTTCCAGCTGCACTGCTGCTCCGGCTGCATGGCTGCTCTGGCTGCACAGCTGCTCTGGCCGCATGAGTGATCCGGCAGCACAGCTGCTCTGGCTGCACTGCTGTTCCAGCTGCATGACTGCTCTGGCTGCATGGTTGTTCCAGCTGCATGGCTGCACCGCTGCTCCAGCTGCATGACTGCTCTGGCTGCACCTCTGCTCTGGCTGCACTGCTGTTCCAGCTGCACCACCGCTCCGGCTGCACCGCTGCTCCGGCTGCACCGCTGCTCTTGCTGCATGGCTGCTCTGGCTGTAGTGCTGCTCCCGCTGCACCGCTGTTCCGGCTGTGGTGCTGTGCAGCTGCACAGCTGCTCCGGATGCGGTGCTGCTCCGGCTGCACCGTTGCTCTGGCTGCACGACTGCTCCAGCTGCACCGCTGCTCTTGCTGCATGACTGCTATGGCTGCACCGCTGTTCCAGCTGTGGTGCTGTTCCAGCTGCACCGTTGCTCTGGCTGCACGACTGCTCCAGCTGCACTGCTGCTCTTGCTGCATGGCTGCTGTGTCTGCACTGCTGCTATGGCTGCACCGCTGTTCCAGCTGTGGTGCTGTTCCAGCTGCACTGCTGCTCCGGCTGCACTGCTGCACTGCTGCCTGTCACTGCTGCTCCGGCTGCACTGCTGCACTGCTGCCTGTCACTGCTGCTCTGGCTGCACTGCTGCACTGCTACCTGTCACTGCCGCTCTGGCTGCACTGCTGCACTGCTGCCTGTCACTGCCGCTCCGGCTGCACTGCTGCACTGCTGCCTGTCACTGCTGCTCCGGCTGCACTGCTGCACTGCTGCCTGTCACTGCTGCTCCGGCTGCACTGCTGCACTGCTGCCTGTCACTGCTGCTCCGGCTGCAGTGCTGCACTGCTGCCTGTCACTGCTGCCTGTCACTGCTGCTATGTCTGCACTGCTGCCTGTCACTGCTGCCTGTCACTGCTGCTCCGGCTGCACTGCTGCACTGCTGCCTGTCACTGCTGCTCCGGCTGCACTGCTGCACTGCTGCCTGTCACTGCTGCTCCGGCTGCAGTGCTGCACTGCTGCCTGTCACTGCTGCTCCGGCTGCACTGCTGCTCCGGCTGCACTGCTGCACTGCTGCCTGTCACTGCTGCCTGTCACTGCTGCTCCGGCTGCACTGCTGCACTGCTGCCTGTCACTGCCCTGGCAGGCAGCGCGGGGATCCCGGGGGGCTGGGGAGGGCTGGCAGCGCCGCCCTATAGCGAGGGACGCGTTTCCGTGGGGCAGAGTTCGGGGTTCTCTGCGTGCAGAGAGTTTCTGGGAGCCCCAGCAGCGCCAGAGCCCCGTTTCCTGCAGCTCTAACGCTTCAGCCACGCTGCTCAGGAGCTGCTGTGCTGCCTTGGGGTTTAATTCCGTGTATTGCAGGTTCTGTGCTGCCCAGGGTGCAGCTCTGAGCTCACACTCGGGGTCACTCAGCTCTGCACAGAGCAGGGACACAAAACAAATCCTGTTCCTGCTGCACACCAAGGACAGCTTCCAGCCCAAAAGCACAAACAAGGGAGGATTAAAGGAAGGAACAAGGATGGGATCTCACAACCTGGAGCTGGAATTGGACAATTAAACCCCAAAGTGCAAATAAACCAAAACTTATGAAAGTGTGAGACCTCGTGACCATTTGTCCGTTTTGGGTCCACTGTTTGTCCGTTTTGTGACCATTTTGTGCCCACCTTGGGTGCAGCCCTGGCCAGGCTCTTGTCCTGCCCAAGGCGGATCCTAAAGGCCTTTCAATAAATCTCTCCTTTATTCTCTTAGCTCTTTCCAGTCTCTTTTGCAGCTCAGCCCTCCCAAAGCATCAGTTTCAGCCTGAGGATTTGGGGTTTTGGGGTTGCAGCATTCCCAGTGGAATTCCCGGCTGTGGAACATTTCATTCTGCAGGCAGTGCCGTCTGAGGGCTGCACACTGGAAATAAAATCGGGAATCGCACTGAGGGAATTCCTTTAGCCAACCTCTGAGCCCTCCAGGGGCTGGTGGGGAGGGAGGAGGATCTGGAGCTCTCCCTGGGATGTGTCCTTGGAGAAATCCAGGCCGTTACATGGGGGGTTTGGTGCAGCTGAATGTGAATCCAGAGTGCAAAGGAGTGACTTCCTCTCGGTCTGCTCTTGCTTGCCAGGTCCTGGAGAAATACCCCAACACACCCATGAGCCATAAAGAGATCCTTCAAGTTATCCAGAAGGAAGGACTGAAGGAAATCAGGTGAGTGGAGGCACAGCCAGTGATGCTGGGGGTGCAGCTCAGCGTGGTTTGCTCTTAACCCCCAGCTCCTGAGGGGTTTGGGACTGAAATGTTGGAGGTTTGGGGTCTGGGTCCCATTCAGAAGCAGCTCCCAGGTGCTTTTCCCAGTGAGTAAAGCTCATTCCCAGGTGTGCAGGATTTTTTCCTGTCTTTTATGGGATAACCCAGCCCTGCTCAGGGGCTTCAGGCTCCAGGGAAACGGAAGAAAACAAAACAATTTCTAATTTCTTCTTTAAAAGAAAGAAGCAGATGGTCAGATTGACCTAAGCAAAACTCAGAGTTAGCCAGGGAGTAACAGAGCGGGCTCAGTTAAAGATTCTTATTTATAAAATGTCATTCCTGGTGCTGCTCTCTTTGTGGTCACACTGGAGGGGCACTGGTCGGACTGGAGCTCACTGGTCAGGCTGGAGCTGGACTGGTCTGACTGGAGGGGCACTGGTCAGACTGGAGCTGGACTGGTCTGACTGGAGGGGCACTGGTCAGACTGGAGCTCACTGGTCAGACTGGAGCTCGCTGGTCAGACTGGAGCTCACTGGTCTGACTGGAGCTGGACTGGTCTGACTGGAGGGGCACTGGTCAGACTGGACATGGACTGGTCAGGCTAGAGCTGGACTGGTCAGTGCTGGAGCTCACTGGTCACACTGGAGCTGGACTGGTCAGTGCTGGAGCTCACTGGTCACACTGGAGCTGGACTGGTCAGACTGGAGCTGGACTGGTCACACTGGAGCTGGACTGGTCAGTGCTGGAGCTCACTGGTCAGGCTGGAGCTGGACTGGTCAGACTGGAGGGGCACTGGTCGGACTGGAGCTCACTGGTCACACTGGAGCTGGACTGGTCTGACTGGAGCTGGACTGGTCTGACTGGAGGGGCACTGGTCACACTGGAGCTGGACTGGTCAGTGCTGGAGCTCACTGGTCACACTGGAGCTGGACTGGTCTGACTGGAGCTCACTGGTCACACTGGAGCTGGACTGGTCTGACTGGAGCTCACTGGTCAGACTGGAGGGGCACTGGTCAGACTGGAGGGGCACTGGTCAGACTGGAGCTGGACTGGTCAGACTGGAGCTCACTGGTCCGACTGGAGCTCACTGGTCACACTGGAGCTCACTGGTCACACTGGAGCTGGACTGGTCAGTGCTGGAGCTCACTGGTCAGACTGGAGCTCACTGGTCCGACTGGAGCTGGACTGGTCACACTGGAGGGGCACTGGTCAGACTGGACATGGACTGGTCAGTGCTGGAGCTCACTGGTCAGACTGGAGCTGGACTGGTCAGACTGGAGCTGGACTGGTCTGACTGGAGCTCACTGGTCAGCCTGTTGCTCACTGGTCACTCTGGAGCTCACTGGTCAGACTGGACATGGACTGGTCACACTGGAGAGGCGCTGGTCAGACTGGACATGGACTGGTCACTCTGGAGATGGAGTGGTCACTCTGGAGCTCACTGGTCAGCCTGTTGCTCACTGGTCACTCTGGAGCTCACTGGTCAGACTGGACATGGACTGGTCACTCTGGAGCTGGACTGGTCACTCTGGAGCTCACTGGTCAGCCTGTTGCTCACTGGTCACTCTGGAGCTCACTGGTCAGTGCCCTTGGCAGACCACGAGGGCAGCAAACACCCAGCACTGACACTGATGAACCTTTTTAACAAAATCCAGTGGATTTTGGGCAGAGCCTGGGGCAGGAGCCCGGGTGGGACCCAGGAGATCCAATCCGTGCCTGGGCAGCGCAGAGTTTGCACCAAAGAGCCGAAAAAAGCAGGGCAGGAAGGCAGAAACCTTTCATCCTGGTCAGGCTCCTCCTTTTGGAGCTGTCAGGGCTGGGCCCCAGCTCTGGGAAGGGTTTTCCTCTGAAGGAGCTGCGCTCCCAAAGGCGTTTGTGGGAGCAGCCAGGTGGGAAACTCAAATCTCAGCCCTTCCCCTTGGCCACGCTGGGCTGCTGGGCAGGGATCTTTGCTTCTAAATATGAAAATGAGGTAATAAAGCTTTCTTTTGGGTGTGATAAAGCTTTCTTTTGGGTGTGATAAAGCTTTCTTTTGGTGTAACGAAGCTTTCTTTTGGTAAAAAGCTGAAGGCTTGGCACACTTGAAGCAATTAAATTGCAGTCAGCGCCTGGATTTGTGCTTTGTGGTTGAGCCCGTGACGAGATGGGTTTAACACAAATCAGCTTTTAGGAAAGGAAGAGTGCTGCCAGGGAGGGAGCAGAAGCTGCCGGGTGAGCGCTGGGGCTCTGCAGGGTTTCGGTCCTGCCACGTGGAAGTTCCGGGGGAGCCCCCGGCAGTGCCTGGGGCTCGGTGAGTCCGTTCCCGGCTCGGGTGTAAATAAACCGAGGAGCAGGTTGATTTGGGAGCAGAGGATTCCCGCAGGATGCCCCAACCCTGCCGGCTCTGACTTTGGGGGGTGTTTGTTGGGGGTTTTAATTCCCCATCTACGGCCTCAGATCCTCGGGGTGATGAGCTGAGCCACCCCTTTCACGTCAGGCTCTCAGAGATCCCGGGGACAGGGAGCCGAGGGCAGGGACAAGGGGCCTGAAGCTCTTCTTCTCGTGCCTTTTTGTACCGCCAGGCTTTGAAACAGAGGAGCTTTCATCAGTAACTGTTCACCTAAAAAAAACCCCCAAAACTGTGGTGAAGCCAGATAAATCTCTACGAAAAGCACCCAGAAAAATTAACTGTGAAGAGCTGGAGAGGGGCTGGGGCCAAGGGCTGGAGGGACAGGACACAGGGAATGGCTTGGAGCTGGAAAAGGGGAGATTTGGGTGGGATTTGGGGCAGGAATTGTTCCCTGGCAGGGTGTTGAGGCCCTGGCACAGCTGTGGCTGCCCCTGGATCCCTGGCAGTGCCCAAGGCCGGGTTGGAGCAGCCTGGCACAGCGGGAGGTGTCCCTGCCACGGCAGGGGGGCACTGGGTGGGATTTGGGGTCCCTTCCCACCCGAGTGGCTTTTCCAGAGCCTGGGAATGAGGCAGAGGGAATGGGGAGCACAGCTGGGGATGTGTTCCTGTGAGCCAGGGCAGCCCCTCTCCCTGTAATCCCAATAATGGTCCCAGTGATGATCCCAGTAATGATCCCAATAGTGATCCCCAAAATGATCCCAATAGTGATCCCAATAATGATCCAAAAAATTATTCCAATAATGATCCCAGTAGTGATCCCAATAATGATCCCAATAACGATCCCAGTACCGATCCCAGTACCGATCCCAATAATAATCCAGGTAATGATCCCAGTAACGATCCCAGTACCGATCCCAATAACGATCCCAGTACCGATCCCAATAACGATTCCAATAACGATCCCAGTACCGATCCCAGTACCGATCCCAATAACGATCCCAGTACCGATCCCAGTAACGATCCCAATAACGATCCCAATAACAATCCCAATAACGATCCCAGTAACGATCCCAGTACCGATCCCAGTACCGATCCCAGTAACGATCCCACTAACGATCCCAGTACCGATCCCAATAACGATCCCAGTACCGATCCCAGTACCGATCCCAATAACGATCCCAGTAATGATCCCAGTAACAATCCCAGTACCGATCCCAGTACCGATCCCAGTAACGATCCCAATACCGATCCCAGTCCTGATCCCAGTACCGATCCCAGTGCCGATCCCAATAACGATCCCAGTACCGATCCCAGTAACGATCCCAATAACGATCCCAGTACCGATCCCAGTACCGATCCCAGTAACAATCCCAGTACCGATCCCAATAACGATCCCAGTAACGATCCCAGTACCGATCCCAGTGCCGATCCCAGTACCGATCTCAATAACGATCCCAGTAACGATCCCAGTAACGATCCCAATAACGATCCCAGTACCGATCCCAGTACCGATCCCAATAACGATCCCAATAACGATCCCAGTACCGATCCCGGTACCGATCCCAGTACCGATCCCAGTACCGATCCCAGTAACGATCCCAGTACCGATCCCAGTACCGATCCCAGTACCCATCCCAGTACCGATCCCAGTACCGATCCCAGCACTGATCCCGGTTCCGATCCCAGTACCCATCCCAGCACTGATCCCGGTACCGATCCCAGTACCCATCCCAGTACCGATCCCAGTACCGATCCCAGTACCGATCCCGGTAACGATCCCAGTACCGATCCCAGTAACGATCCCAATGATCCCAGTACCCATCCCAGTACCCATCCCAGTACCGATCCCAGTACCGATCCCAGTACCGATCCCAATAACGATCCCAGTACCCATCCCAGTACCCATCCCAGTACCCATCCCAGTACCCATCCCAGTACCGATCCCAGTACCGATCCCAGTACCGATCCCAATAACGATCCCAGTACCGATCCCAGTACTCATCCCAGTACCCATCCCAGTACCGATCCCAGTACCGATCCCAGTAACGATCCCAATAACGATCCCAGTAATGATCCCAGTACCGATCCCAGTACCGATCCCAGTACCGATCCCAGTACCGATCCCAATAACGATCCCAGTACCGATCCCAGTACTCATCCCAGTACCCATCCCAGTACCGATCCCAGTACCGATCCCAGTACCGATCCCAGTGCCGATCCCAGTACCGATCCCAATAACGATCCCAGTACCCATCCCAGTACCGATCCCAGTACCGATCCCAGTACCCATCCCAGTAACGATCCCAGTAACGATCCCAATGATCCCAGTACCGATCCCAGTACCGATCCCAGTGCCGATCCCAGTACCCATCCCAGTACCGATCCCAGTAGCGCCCCTTTCCGAAGCCGTTCCCTGTGCCCTGTCCCCCCCGCCCGTGTCCCCGCGGTTGGGTTCTGCTCCCGTTGGCTGGCCGGGGTAGGACAGGGACCCCCAGGAATATTTTCCTTCCGCAGGCGTCCCCAGCCCGGCTCAGCTGGGACCCCCAGCTCTTTGGGGTCCCTCAGGGCCCTGCCAAGCTCCCGGCGTGGTCCTGGGCAGCATTTCCCGCTCCCACCGCGCGTTCTGCCGCTCTCACCGCCGCGTGCCCGTGGGAAAGGGGAATTCCTTGGAAGCCTTTTCCCTTGGGACATGGTCCGGGGTTTGTCTGCGAGTCCCTTGGGGTCGGGGCTGCGGCAGGGAGGGCCCCAGGGAGTTCAGTGGGGTTTGGTTTTCTCTGGAGCTGCTGGAGAGAGCCCAGAGGAGGCACGGAGCTGCTCCAGGGCTGGAGCCAGGCTGGGAGAGCTGGGGGTGCTCACCTGGAGAGGAGAAGGATCCAGGGAGAGCTGGGGGTGCTCCCCTGGAGAGGAGAATGATCCAGGGAGAGCTGGGAATGTTCACCTGGAGAGGAGAAGGATCCAGGGAGAGCTGGGGGTGCTCACCTGGAGAGGAGAAGGATCCAGGGAGAGCTGGGGGTGCTCACCTGGAGAGGAGAATGATCCAGGGAGAGCTGGGAATGATCACCTGGAGAGGAGAAGGATCCAGGGAGAGCTGGGAATGATCACCTGGAGAGGGGAAGGATCCAGGGAGAGCTGGGAATGATCACCTGGAGAGGGGAAGGATCCAGGGAGAGCTGGGAATGATCACCTGGAGAGGAGAAGGATCCTGGGAGAGCTGGGGGTGCTCACCTGGAGAGGAGAAGGATCCAGGGAGAGCTGGGGGTGCTCACCTGGAGAGGAGAAGGATCCAGGGAGAGCTGGGGGTGCTCACCTGGAGAGGAGAAGGATCCAGGGAGAGCTGGGGGTGCTCACCTGGAGAGGAGAAGGATCCTGGGAGAGCTGGGAATGATCACCTGGAGAGGAGAAGGATCCAGGGAGAGCTGGGGGTGCTCACCTGGAGAGGAGAAGGATCCAGGGAGAGCTGGGAATGATCACCTGGAGAGGAGAAGGATCCAGGGAGAGCTGGGGGTGCTCACCTGGAGAGGAGAAGGATCCAGGGAGAGCTGGGAATGATCACCTGGAGAGGAGAAGGATCCTGGGAGAGCTGGGAATGATCACCTGGAGAGGAGAAGGATCCTGGGAGAGCTGGGAATGATCACCTGGAGAGGAGAAGGATCCAGGGAGAGCTGGGAATGATCACCTGGAGAGGAGAAGGATCCAGGGAGAGCTGGGAATGATCACCTGGAGAGGAGAAGGATCCAGGGAGAGCTGGGAATGATCACCTGGAGAGGAGAAGGATCCAGGGAGAGCTGGGAATGTTCACCTGGAGAGGAGAAGGATCCAGGGAGAGCTGGGAATGATCACCTGGAGAGGAGAAGGATCCTGGGAGAGCTGGGAATGTTCACCTGGAGAGGAGAAGGATCCAGGGAGAGCTGGGGGTGCTCACCTGGAGAGGGGAAGGATCCAGGGAGAGCTGGGAATGATCACCTGGAGAGGAGAAGGATCCAGGGAGAGCTCCGAGCCCCTGTCAGAGCTCCAGGAGAGCTGGAGAGGGGCTGGGACAAGGGCTGGGTGTCTGAACCACTCAGTGTCTGTGCCGAACATGGAGATGCATTGGTAGAATCCAATAAATGATAACATTAAAAAATAATTATAATTTATAGATAATAAATGCAGGGCAAAACGTTGGTTTGAAATGTCCTCGTCCAGCAAGAGCTTTGCTACGGAAAGCTTGGGCTGTCAGCCCTGGCAGGGAGGATTAAATGCAATTATTGTGCGTAGGAGAAACTCGTCAGGTGAGTCCCTCTTGCAGAGCTGTGAAATCCGTAAGTGACAGAATATTCCCCTTGTCCCAGCCCAGCCCAGGCTGTTTGTAGCAGTTTTTGCTGTTTCCCCCAGATGAATGTGCAGAGAGGTTTTCCTGCTGTGCAGGAGGATTATTCCCTGCTGCAGGGGGAATTCCGGGCTGGAATTCTGGTTGGTGAGGAACCCCAGAGCTCGGCTCTCCCTGCTGGAAAACGCCAGAGCTGAGGCCTCAGAAAAACTCCTCTTCAGTACAGGCTGGCTGGTGGTTCTGCAGCAGAAACACAGAGAGCATCCCAAAAACGGTTTATATTTTAATTCTGGGCCCTAAAAGCCTGGGAGGAAGGAGCTTCAGATCAGGAGCTGCTGAGGGTGAGGATGAGGAGAGGGCCCCGAGAGCAGGAGCTGTGCGCACCAGCGCTGTGATCCCGCACCTCAAACCCTGCCTGGGTTTGGAAAACACAGGTGTGTGTCCAGGGAAAGCCAGAGCTTCCCTTGGGATGGAGAATGTAAACCCACTCCCTCAGAATTATTGTAATTCTGGAATTAAGGGGCTTTCAGGGAAAGATATGGGGATAGGAATAACAGTTCTTTGCTGGGAATATTCAAAATATAAGTGCAGTAGTACACAAAAGCAAGCAAAGGAAAAGCAAACGCTGCCGGAGTGAGCAGAGAGCTGTCCCGCTGCTGCTCAGGGTGCTGGGCCCAGCCCAGCCCAGCCTCCTGCAGTGACAGATGTGGTTCTGGCAGCAGGGATCCTGCAGCAGGGTGCAGTTTTCCTCTGCAGCTCCCGTGGTGCTGGGATGGCTCCGGGGCTCCTCTGGCAATCCCGTGCCCACGGGCTGTGCTGCTGTTCCCAGGGCCAGGTGTGATCCAGCCGGGAATGCCGGGCTCCTCCCCTGGCTGCAGCATCTCCCGGTGGGCTGATGGAATTGTCTGAGCCCTGCAGTGAGCCTGGATGGGCCAGGAACAGCAGAGATCCCCTGGAATGGTGAGGGATGGCTCCTGGAAGGGACAAACAAACACTGCCCCAGGGGTTTAACAGCTGCCCACTGACAGAAAATCCCCTGGAGTTATGAGATAAATAAAAAAGCTCACCTTTTTGACTGCTCTCAGCAGATTGGGGATAGAATACACGCTTTTGGTTCTGTGTTGCAGCCCAAGACAAACCCACAGGGGAAAGGCTGCAGAGGGATTTTGTTCCCAGCCAGGACTGGCCGTGTCCCAGTCTCTGGTGTTGCTGCAGCTCAGATCTGGTCGTATTGATAATGGGAGGATTTCTTATCTTCTTTTCTTCTTCGGGAAAGAAAATCTTCCTTTCTTTGGGATTGACCCACGGGAGTGGCAGTTTTGTGTTTGGACTGGATGTTTGTGATTCCTTATTTCTATTAAAGTCTCACCAGCCGTGAGCTCTAACTAACAAAATAGAAAACTGAGGTGAAGTGGAGCACCTCTCTCTCTACAAGACCTTTTCAAGGATAATCCATCCAATTCTGAAATGCCACCTAAATTATTTTTACTTTAAACCCAGTACCTTGGAGCCTGCAATGTGAACTTCACCAGTTACAGAAAACCACCCCAGGTGAAGGAGGACTTAGACAACACCCCAAATCCTCCAGATTGCTCCACATATTACTGAATACCAGACCCCAAATTCCAAGTTTCCCACCCTGTGATCTCACACACTTTATTGAAGCTCCACACCCACAACCCCGGCGCTGTCACTCATTTTTGGGAGCCTGTTCCACGCCCTCGGGTCCAATTCAGTGTTTTCCTGAGGGTCAGTGCCTGTTAGAACAGAAAGCCTGACATTGTCAGCCTGCAGAGTCCCAGCAGTGATAGACCTTTAATTACAGCCGTTAATTAGCGTTCTGAGAGCTTTGTGGTGTCCTCCAGGCCGATCCCAGTCCCCTGTGAGCCCTGGGACACAGCTCCGAGTGCGGCCCTGCGCCCATCCCTGCTCTGGGGGCACCCAGCAGCTCCAGGGAGCCCCAAATCCCGGGATGCAGCCGGGATCTCCTCGGGGTGCTGCTGTGGCAGGGCTGGAGCAGCGTGTGGTGCCCGGGGGCTGTGGGGAACGCTCCAAACCTGCGCTGGTTTGGCTTCTTGGGGAGCCCAGGGATCAGCCCTGGGGCAAGGAGGCTCCTGCTCCTGGGAATTTGGGGTGCGGGGCTGCAGTGTTCCCTGGAATGGTGAGCTGGGAGTGGTGCTGTAGCGTTACTGAAATTCTAAACTAAACTTTGAAGCTTCTTTTATTTACCCGCACGAGCTCTTCTTTTTAAGGCGCTTCAAAATCCTCTATTTATTTAAAGCTAGATTTGCATTTCCACCTCACGTCCGTGCAGATTTATGCGTTTTGGTTTCTCTAAGAGTTCCCATTCCATCCTCACTTTTTGGGGGGCTGTATGGATGTGGCCCGGGGCAGGGATTCACACCCCAAACAGCGCCGAGGGGGAGGAGGAGCGAGGAAATTCCTCTTCCACACGGGGAACGTCCCCAGGGTCACTCCCAGGTGACGGTGGCAGCGAAAGTTCCACTCTGGAGCTGGACCGGGAGCACCTGGCAGGATTTTCCTCCCTCCCCTGGGATTCCTGCTCCAAACCCTCGGGAATGCGGTTGGTGGAAGGGCGGGGAGGGTTTGCCCGGATTGTTCTTGCTGAAGTTGTTGGAGGGGTGTTTCTCTCCGGGGAGGGTTTGCCTGGATTGTTCTTGCTGAAGTTGTTAGAGGGGTGTTTCTCTCCGGGGAGGGTTTGCCCGGGTTGTTCTTGCTGAAGTTGTTAGAGGGGTGTTTCTCTCCGGGGAGGGTTTGCGTGGATTGTTCTTGCTGAAGTTGTTAGAGGGGTGTTTCTCTCCGGGGAGGGTTTGCCCAGATTGTTCTTGCTGAAGTTGTTACAGGGGTGTTTCTCTCCGGGGAGGGTTTGCCCGGATTGTTCTTGCTGAAGTTGTTGGAGGGGTGTTTCTCTCCGGGGAGGGTTTGCCTGGGTTGTTCTTGCTGAAGTTGTTAGAGGGGTGTTTCTCTCCGGGGAGGGTTTGCCCGGGTTGTTCTTGCTGAAGTTGTTAGAGGGGTGTTTCTCTCCAGGGAGGGTTTGCCCGGATTGTTCTTGCTGAAGTTGTTGGAGGGGTGTTTCTCTCCGGGGAGGGTTTGCCCAGATTGTTCTTGCTGAAGTTGTTGGAGGGGTGTTTCTCTCCGGGGAGGGTTTGCCCGGATTGTTCTTGCTGAAGTTGTTACAGGGGTGTTTCTCTCCGGGGAGGGTTTGCCCGGATTGTTCTTGCTGAAGTTGTTAGAGGGGTGTTTCTCTCCGGGGAGGGTTTGCCCGGATTGTTCTTGCTGAAGTTGTTAAAGGGGTGTTTCTCTCCTTTTTTTGGGCTGCGCTGCACCTGCAGAAGGTAAGACCAGACCCAGCGCTGCTCGTTGCCAGCTGCTCTCCTAACCCTGCCCTTCCCTAACGCCCAGCCTGCTCCCGCCCTGCTCCCTGGAGTAACCCCCGAGTAACCCCCGAGTAACCCCCGAGTAACCCCTGAGTAACGCTGCTGGGAACCCCGGGGCTTGGGAGCTCCTCCCTGCCTGCGTCCCTGTCCCTGCTGCCTGTGTGGGGCCGGGTTTGCATGTGGGGTTTGTGCTGCTTGTGTGGGGTGCTGCACGTTGGGGAGAGCGTAACCCGGCAAAGGAGCTGCTGCCCCTGACCCTGCTCCTGGCACCGCCAGCCCTGACCCAGGGAACCCCAGGGAAAATGGGGAATTGTCCCTGGGATGCAGCCCTGACCCATGGGAACCCCGGGGAAAATGGGGAATTGTCCCTGGCACCGCCAGCCCTGACCCAGGGAACCCGGGGGAAATGGGGAATTGTCCCTGGCACCGCCATCCCTGACCCAGGGAACCCCGGGGAAAATGGGGAATTGTCCCTGGGGTGCAGCCCTGACCCAGGGAACCCCGGGGAAAATGGGGAATCGTCCCTGGGGTGCAGCCCTGACCCAGGGAACCCCGGGGAAAATGGGGAATTGTCCCTGGGGTGCAGCCCTGACCCAGGGAACCCCGGGGAAAATGGGGAATTGTCCCTGGGGTGCAGCCCTGACCCAGGGAACCCCAGGGAAAATGGGGAATTGTCCCTGGGGTGCAGCCCTGACCCAGGGAACCCCGGGGAAAATGGGGAATTGTCCCTGGGGTGCAGCTCTGACCCAGGGAACCCCGGGGAAAATGGGGAATTGTCCCTGGGGTGCAGCCCTGACCCAGGGAACCCCGGGGAAAATGGGGAATTGTCCCTGGGGTGCAGCCCTGACCCAGGGAATCCAGAGGAAAAAGTGGGGAATTCTCCTTTGGGGTAAAGCTTTGACCTATGGGAAGCTCCAAAGGAAAAAGTGGGGAATTCTCCCTGGGGTAAAGCCCTGACCCATGGGAAGCTCCAAAGGAAAAAGTGGGGAATTGTCCCTGGGGTAAAGCCCTGACCCATGGGAAGCTCCAAAGGAAAAAGTGGGGAATTGTCCCTGGGGTGCAGCCCTGACCCATGGGAAGCTCCAGAGGAAAAAGCGGGGAATTCTCCCTGGGTAAAGCTTTGACCTATGGGAAGCTCCAAAGGAAAAAGTGGGGAATTCTCCCTGGGGTGCAGCCCTGACCCATGGGAAGCTCCAGAGGAAAAAGCGGGGAATTCTCCCTGGGTAAAGCTTTGACCCATGGGAAGCTCCAGGGGAAAAAGTGGGGAATTGTCCCTGGGGTGCAGCCCTGACCCAGGGAACCCGGGGGAAATGGGGAATTGTCCCTGGGGTAAAGCCCTGACCCATGGGAAGCTCCAGAGGAAAAAGTGGGGAATTGTCCCTGGGGTAAAGCCCTGACCCATGGGAAGCTCCAGAGGAAAAAGTGGGGAATTCTCCCTGGGTAAAGCCCTGACCCATGGGAAGCTCCAGGGGAAAAAGTGGGGAATTCTCCCTGGGCAGGGTTGTGCCTGTGGCAGCTGGATCAGGCAGTGAGGTGGGAGATGGTTCCTGGGCCGTGGCTTTGGAGCTTCCCTTGGCACTGGTGTGACATCCCTGGGGACAAGGCAGCGCATTCCCGTTCCTGTGCCTGCAGGGAAAGCTGCAGCCGGAGAGCAAAGTCACCTCGGGAGAGAGGGATCCCCGTGGGATGGGCTGGGAGAGGGCTGGGATGCATCCCAAAGACATCCCGAGGGAGCCGGAAGGGAAGGGGTTGGTCCCACTTTAGTTTGGGAATTGGGAAAGTCCCCTGGGTCCATCGGAGCAGGGCTGGTGGGAAGAGGGATTGCAGAGGGATTGCAGAGGGATTGCAGAGGGATTCCAGAGGGATTGCAGAGGGATTGCAGTGCTGGAATGGATGATCCAGAGGGATTCCAGAGGGATTCCAGAGGGATTGCAGTGCTGGAAGGGATGATCCAGAGGGATTCCAGAGGGATTCCAGAGGGATTGCAGTGCTGGAAGGGATGATCCAGAGGGATTCCAGAGGGATTGCAGAGGGATTGCAGAGGGATTGCAGTGCTGGAAGGGATGATCCAGAGGGATTGCAGAGGGATTGCAGCGCTGGAAGGGATGATCCAGAAGGATTGCAGTGGGGAAAGGATGATCCAGGGAGATTCCAGAGGCACTACAGTGGGGAAAGGATGATCCAGAGGGATTGCAGAGGGATTGCAGCGCTGGAAGGGATGATCCAGAGGGATTGCAGAGGGATTGCAGTGGGGAAAGGATGATCCAGAGGGATTGCAGTGGGGAATGGATGATCCAGAGGGATTGCAGTGCTGGAAGGGATGATCCAGAGGGATTGCAGTGGGGAAAGGATGATCCAGAGGGATTCCAGAGGGATTGCAGTGGGGAAAGGATGATCCAGAGGGATTGCAGTGGGGAAAGGATGATCCTGAGGGATTGCAGTGGGGAAAGGATGATCCTGAGGGATTGCAGTGGGGAAAGGATGATCCAGAGGGATTGCAGTGGGGAAAGGATGATCCAGAAGGATTGCAGTGGGGAAAGGATGATCCAGAGGGATTGCAGTGGGGAAAGGATGATCCAGAGGGATTGCAGTGGGGAAAGGATGATCCTGAGGGATTGCAGTGGGGAAAGGATGATCCAGAGGGATTGCAGTGGGGAATGGATGATCCAGAAGGATTGCAGTGGGGAAAGGATGATCCAGAGGGATTGCAGTGGGGAATGGATGATCCAGAGGGATTGCAGTGGGGAATGGATGATCCAGAGGGATTCCAGGGGGATTGCAGTGGGGAAAGGATGATCCAGAGGGATTGCAGTGGGGAAAGGATGATCCAGAAGGATTGCAGTGGGGAAAGGATGATCCAGAGGGATTGCAGTGGGGAATGGATGATCCAGAAGGATTGCAGTGCTGGAATGGATGATCCAGAGGGATTCCAGAGGGATTGCAGTGCTGGAAGGGATGATCCAGAGGGATTCCAGGGACATTGCAGTGGGCAAGGGATGATCCAGAGGGATTCCAGGGGGATTGCAGTGGGGAAAGGATGATCCAGAGGGATTCCAGAGGGGAAAGGATGATCCAGGATTGCAGTGGGGAATGGATGATCCAGAGGGATTGCAGCGCTGGAATGGATGATCCAGAGGGATTGCAGCGCTGGAAGGGATGATCCAGAGGGATTGCAGCGCTGGAAGGGATGATCCAGAGGGATTCCAGAGGGATTGCAGTGGGAGGAGGAATTCCAGGTGGATTGCAGTGGGGAAGGGATGATCTTGAGGGATCCCAGGGGGATTGATTGCAATGGGAGAAGGAGTATTCCAGAGGGATTCTAGGGGGAGAGGATGATCCAGAGGGATTCCAGGGACATTGCAGTGGGCAAGGGATGATCCAGAAGGATTGCAGTGGGGAAAGGATGATCCAGAGGGATTCCAGGGGGATTGCAGTGGGGAAAGGATGATCCAGAGGGATTCCAGAGGGGATTGCAGTGGGGAATGGATGATCCAGAGGGATTGCAGTGGGGAAAGGATGATCCAGAGGGATTCCAGAGGGGAAGGGGTGCTCCACAGAGATTACTCCGTGGGAAGGGATCCTGCACCTCCTTCCTCCCCTTCCCCAGCAGCTCCCGGAGCAGACACCTCACCACAACCTCCACTCTCCACTCAAAGCCCTTTTCCCTGCTCAGTTCCGTAGAAGCTCTGAATTTAACGTGGTGTTGAAAGCGTCCTGTAGAAATTTGGGAATCCTGGGAAGGTTTGTGTGGCTCAGAGCGAGGCCTTGGGCGGTTCAGGGACATCCTCAGCAGGGCAGGGCTGGGAACAGCAACTCCTCGTGCCTTGGGCTGGCCTCAGAGCTGCCTCTTCCCTGCAAACACCTCCAAAAAACTCTGCTTTAGCCCTTGGAAAAGCTTCCAGCCCTTCCAAGGAGTGAGGATTGTGCCTCTCCTGCCGGCACAGGGATTGTCACCTGCTGGAGATCCCCGTGGGAGCACTTTGCCAACTCGCTTAGGGAAAAAGGGTGGATGTGGGAGGTGGTCGTTTTCAGAATAGAATAAATATTTACAAGTTATCAAAACCCCACGTTCAGGCAAAAATGTAAAATAAAAAAAAAAAACCCCAAACAATTTATGTGAAATTCACGGGTTTGTAAATCCCAGAAATCCCTTAAATTGGTTATTTTTAGCTGGATTAGAGGGAAATCTTTACTAATCCACCACTTGCTGTGGCAGGCAGCACCGGCTTGATCCAAACCCCAATGTCCAGCCCGGCCTTGGGCACTGCCAGGGATCCAGGGGCAGCCACAGCTGTGCCAGGGCCTCAACACCCTGCCAGGGAACAATTCCTGCCCAAAATCCCATCCAAATCTCCCCTTTTCCAGCTCCAAGCCATTCCCTGTGTCCTGTCCCTCCAGCCCTTGTCCCCAGCCCCTCTCCAGCTCTCCTGGAGCCCCTTCAGACCCTGCAGGGGCTCGGAGCTCTCCCTGAGCCTCCTTTTCTCCAGGCTCAGCCCCTTCCCAGCTCCCTCAGCCTCTGCTGGGGCTCCATTCCCTTCCCAGCTCCCTCAGCCTCTCCTGGGGCTCCATTCCCTTTCCCAGCTCCCTCAGCCTCTGCTGGGGCTCCATTCCCTTTCCCAGCTCCGTTCCCTTCCCTGCACACGCTCCAGCCCCTGCAGGTCTCTCCTGTCAGGAGGGTTCCAGAGCTGCCCCAGCACTGGAGGTGCCCCAGCAGTGCCAGCACAGGGGACAGGCACTGCCCTGGCCCTGCTGTCACCCCAGAGATGGCACAGCCCAGGTGTCAGTGGCCTCCTGCCCACCTTTGGAAGGGCTTTGGAAGTGAGGAATTCCCCCTGAGGCTGTGACCCTGCTGTCCCCGTGTCCCTGTGTCCCTGTGTCCCTGTCCCCCTGTGTCCCCGTGTCCCTGTGTCCCCATGTCCCTGTGTCCCTGTCCCTGTGTCCCTGTCCCCCTGTGTCCCCGTGTCCCTGTGTCCCCGTGTCCCTATGTCCCTGTCCCTGTGTCCCCGTGTCCCTGTGTCCCCGTGTCCCTGTTCCCATGTCCCTGTGTCCCTGTGTCCCCATGTCCCTGTGTCCCTGTCCCTGTGTCCCTGTGTCCCCATGTCCCCGTGTCCCTGTGTCCCTGTGTCCCTGTGTCCCTGTCCCTGTGTCCCTGTCCCTGTCCCTGTGTCCCCGTGTCCCCGTGTCCCTGTGTCCCTGTTCCCATGTCCCTGTCCCTGTGTCCCCGTGTCCCTGTGTCCCTGTCCCCGTGTCCCTGTCCCTGTGTCCCCGTGTCCCCGTGTCCCTGTCCCCGTGTCCCTGTGTCCCTGTGTCCCTGTGTCCCCGTGTCCCCGTGTCCCTGTGTCCCCGTGTCCCTGTGTCCCTGTCCCTGTGTCCCTGTCCCCGTGTCCCTGTGTCCCTGTGTCCCTGTGTCCCTGTCCCTGTCCCTGTCCCTGTGTCCCCGTGTCCCTGTGTCCCCGTGTCCCCGTGTCCCTGTGTCCCTGTGTCCCCGTGTCCCCGTGTCCCTGTGTCCCCGTGTCCCCGTGTCCCTGTGTCCCCGTGTCCCTGTGTCCCTGTCCCTGTGTCCCTGTCCCCGTGTCCCCGTGTCCCTGTGTCCCTGTGTCCCTGTGTCCCTGTCCCTGTCCCTGTCCCTGTGTCCCCGTGTCCCTGTGTCCCCGTGTCCCCGTGTCCCTGTGTCCCTGTGTCCCCGTGTCCCCGTGTCCCTGTGTCCCCGTGTCCCCGTGTCCCTGTGTCCCCGTGTCCCTGTGTCCCTGTCCCTGTGTCCCTGTCCCCGTGTCCCTGTGTCCCTGTGTCCCTGTGTCCCTGTCCCTGTGTCCCTGTCCCCCCGTGTCCCTGTGTCCCTGTGTCCCTGTGTCCCTGTGTCCCTGTCCCTGTGTCCCCGTGTCCCCGTGTCCCCGTGTCCCTGTGTCCCTGTCCCTGTGTCCCTGTGTCCCTGTCCCTGTGTCCCTGTCCCTGTCCCTGTGTCCCTGTGTCCCCGTGTCCCTGTGTCCCCGTGTCCCTGTGTCCCTGTGTCCCTGTGTCCCTGTCCCTGTGTCCCCGTGTCCCTGTGTCCCTGTGTCCCTGTCCCTGTCCCCGTGTCCCCGTGTCCCTGTCCCCGTGTCCCTGTGTCCCTGTGTCCCTGTCCCTGTCCCCGTGTCCCCGTGTCCCTGTCCCCGTGTCCCTGTGTCCCTGTGTCCCCGTGTCCCTGTCCCCGTGTCCCCGTGTCCCTGTGTCCCTGTGTCCCCGTGTCCCCGTGTCCCTGTCCCCGTGTCCCTGTCCCTGTGTCCCTGTGTCCCCCTGTCCCCGTGTCCCCGTGTCCCCGTGTCCCCGTGTCCCTGTCCCTGTGTCCCCGTGTCCCTGTGTCCCTGTCCCTGTCCCTGTCCCTGTCCCTGTGTCCCTGTGTCCCCGTGTCCCTGTCCCTGTGTCCCCGTGTCCCCATGTCCCTGTCCCTGTGTCCCCGTGTCCCTGTCCCTGTGTCCCTGTGTCCCTGTGTCCCTGTGTCCCTGTGTCCCCGTGTCCCTGTGTGGGATTGCAGAGCTCTCCCCTTCCCCGGGGCGCAGTTTCACAATTCGTTCCCATTCTTTGCCCCACAACCCTTGTTCCACTACAGCATGGGTTCTTTTTGGGGGGGAAAAAACCCCCAAAACAAACAAAAAAAAACCCAAAAAACCCCAACCCCAACAAAAACAAAAACAAAAAAAACCCAACAAACAAACAAACAAACAAAAAAAAACAACACCACCAAAACAAAACAATAATTAAAAAAAAAAAACCCAAAAAAACCACACAACAACAACAACAAAACACAAAAAACCCCAACAAAAACAAAAAAACCCCAACAAACAAACAGAAAAAACACACCACCACCAAAACAAAACAAAACAATAATTAAAAAAAACCCCAAAACCAAAAACCCCCTCAGCACAACTTGGAATCCTTCTCTGCTCACCCCAAACCTGCGCTGAGGCTCAGCCAGAGCTTGGTTCCGTGTTCGTCAGGGGAGTCTTGGGGAGCCTGAAGGTTGTGGGGGTTTTTGTAGGATTCTGTAGGATTGCAGGCTGTGGGGTTTTGTGGGATTGCAGGCTGTGGGGTTTTGTGGGATTCTGTAGGATTCTGTAGGATTGCAGGCTGTGGGGTTTTGTGGGATTCTGTAGGATTGCAGGTTGTAGGGATTTTGTGGGATTCTGTAGGATTCTGTAGGATTGCAGGCTGTGGGATTTTGTGGGATTTTGTAGGATTCTGTAGGATTCTGTAGGATTGCAGGCTGTGGGGATTTTATAGGATTCTGTAGATTGCAGGCTGTGGGGTTTTGTAGGATTCTGTAGGATTGCAGGCTGTGGGGATTTTATAGGATTCTGTAGGATTGCAGGCTGTGGGATTCTGTAGGATTCTGTAGGATTGCAGGCTGTGGGGATTTTGTAGGATTTTGTAGGATTCTGTAGGATTCTGTAGGATTGCAGGCTGTGGGGATTTTATAGGATTCTGTAGGATTGCAGGCTGTGGGATTCTGTAGGATTCTGTAGGATTCTGTAGGATTCTGTAGGATTGCAGGCTGTGGGATTTTGTAGGATTCTGTAGGATTCTGTAGATTGCAGGCTGTGGGATTTTGTAGGATTTTGTAGGATTCTGTAGGATTGCAGGCTGGGGGATTTTGTGGGATTCTGTAGGATTGCAGGCTGTGGGATTTTGTAGGATTTTGTGGGATTCTGTAGGATTGCAGGCTGTGGGGTTTTGTAGGATTCTGTAGGATTGCAGGCTGTGGGATTTTGTAGGATTTTGTGGGATTCTGTAGGATTGCAGGCTTTGGGGTTTTGTAGGATTCTGTAGGATTGCAGGCTGTGGGATTCTGTAGGATTCTGTAGGATTGCAGGCTGTGGGATTCTGTAGGATTCTGTAGGATTGCAGGCTGTGGGGTTTTGTGGGATTCTGTAGGATTGCAGGCTGTGGGGTTTTGTGGGATTCTGTAGGATTGCAGGCTGTGGGATTTTGTGGGATTCTGTAGGATTGCAGGCTGTGGGATTCTGTAGGATTCTGTAGGATTGCAGGCTGTGGGATTCTGTAGGATTCTGTAGGATTGCAGGCTGTGGGATTCTGTAGGATTCTGTGGGATTTTGTAGGATTGCAGGCTGTGGGATTTCGTTTGCCTTTTCCCAGGACCGCAGCGTCCGTGGTGCGGCGCTCCGGGTGTACCCCAGGATCCGTTCCTTTTTTTCCCTCTGTGCTGAGGAGAAAAGCAGAGCGGGGCTCACAGGGCGTAACGACAGCTTTTATCAGCTCACGCTGAAAGAAGGGCGAAAACCAAACCTGAACTTTCCCAAACGCTTCTCCCTGTGAGCCGACAGCGTGAAAGAGCCAGACCTGTGATTCCCAGTCAGTTGTACCCCGTTAAAAACAACCTCCCGCCCGTTTTTGGGGAGAGCAGTGTCCCTGGCAGTCTCTCACTCAGTTGTACCCCGTTAAAAACAACCTCCCGCTCGTTTTTGGGGAGAGCAGTGTCCCTGGCAGTCTCTCACTCAGTTTTACCCGTTAAAAACAACCTCCCGCCCGTTTTTGGGGTGAGGAGTGTCCCTGGCAGTCTCTCACTCAGTTGTACCCGTTAAAAACAACCTCCCGCCCGTTTTTGGGGAGAGCAGTGTCCCTGGCAGTCTCTCACTCAGTTGTACCCGTTAAAAACAACCTCCCGCCCGTTTTTGGGGCGAGGAGTGTCCCTGGCAGTCTCTCACTCAGTTTCACCCCGTTAGAAACAACCTCCCGCCCGTTTTTGGGGAGAGCAGTGTCCCTGGCAGTCTCTCACTCAGTTGTACCCCGTTAAAAACAACCTCCCGCTCGTTTTTGGGGTGAGGAGTGTCCCTGGCAGTCTCTCACTCAGTTTCACCCCGTTAAAAACAACCTCCCGCTCGTTTTTGGGGTGAGGAGTGTCCCTGGCAGTCTCTCACTCCGTTTTACCCCGTTAAAAACAACCTCCCGCTCGGTTTTGGGGAGAGCAGTGTCCCTGGCAGTCTCTCACTCAGCTGTACCCCGTTAAAAACAACCTCCCGCCCGTTTTTGGGGTGAGCAGTGTCCCTGGCAGTCTCTCACTCAGCTGTACCCCGTTAAAAACAACCTCCCGCCCGTTTTTGGGGAGAGCAGTGTCCCTGGCAGTCTCTCACTCAGTTTCACCCCGTTAAAAACAACCTCAGCTCGTTTTTGGGGAGAGGAGCCTCTCTCATAGGGAATTTCCTAATTAACAACCCGGAGCAGGTCCCTGTCCCTGCGGGAGATGGGCGGGTCCTTGCAGAGTGACAGTGACACGGGTCCTTGCAGGGTGACAGTGACCTGGGTCCTTGCAGGGTGACCGTGACCTGGGTCCTTGCAGGGTGACGGTGACCTGGGTCCTTGCAGGGTGACGGTGACCTGGGTCCCTGCAGGGTGACGGTGACACGGGTCCTTGCAGGGTGACAGTGACCTGGGTCCTTGCAGGGTGACGGTGATCTGGGTCCTTGCAGGGTGACAGTGACACAGGTCCTTGCAGGGTGACAGTGACCTGTGTCCTTGCAGGGTGACAGTGACACAGGTCCTTGCAGGGTGACAGTGACACGGGTCCCTGCAGGGTGACAGTGACCCGGGTCCCTGCAGGGTGACAGTGACCTGGGTCCTTGCAGGGTGACGGTGACACGGGTCCTTGCAGGGTGACAGTGACACGGGTCCTTGCAGGGTGACGGTGACACGGGTCCCTGCAGGGTGACAGTGACACGGGTCCTGGCAGGGTGACGGTGATCTGGGTCCTTGCAGGGTGACAGTGACCTGGGTCCTTGCAGGGTGACGGTGACACGGGTCCTTGCAGGGTGACGGTGACCTGGGTCCTTGCAGGGTGACGGTGACCTGGGTCCCTGCAGGGTGACGGTGACACGGGTCCTTGCAGGGTGACGGTGACCTGGGTCCCTGCAGGGTGACGGTGACCTGGGTCCCTGCAGGGTGACAGTGACACGGGTCCTTGCAGGGTGACAGTGACCTGTGTCCTTGCAGGGTGACAGTGACACGGGTCCTTGCAGGGTGACAGTGACCTGGCTCCTTGCAGGGTGACAGTGACCTGGGTCCTTGCAGGGTGACAGTGACCTGGCTTCTTGCAGGGTGATGGTGACACGGGTCCTTGCAGGGTGACAGTGACACAGGTCCTTGCAGGGTGACAGTGACACGGGTCCCTGCAGGGTGACAGTGACACGGGTCCTTGCAGGGTGACAGTGACCTGGGTCCTTGCAGGGTGACGGTGACCTGGGTCCTGGCAGGGTGACAGTGACACGGGTCCTTGCAGGGTGACAGTGACCTGGGTCCTTGCAGGGTGACAGTGACCCGTGTCCCTGCGGGAGGTGAGCGGGTCCTTGCAGGGTGACAGTGACACGGGTCCTTGCAGGGTGACAGTGATCTGTGTCCTTGCAGGGTGACAGTGACACGGGTCCTTGCAGGGTGACAGTGACACGGGTCCTTGCAGGGTGACAGTGACCTGTGTCCCTGCAGGGTGACAGTGACACGGGTCCTTGCAGGGTGACAGTGACACGGGTCCTTGCAGGGTGACAGTGACCTGTGTCCCTGCAGGGTGACGGTGACACGGGTCCTTGCAGGGTGACAGTGACACGGGTCCCTGCAGGGTGACAGTGACACGGGTCCCTGCAGGGTGACGGTGACCTGGGTCCTTGCAGGGTGACGGTGACCTGGGTCATTGCAGGGTGACAGTGACACGGGTCCTTGCAGGGTGACAGTGACCTGGGTCCTTGCAGGGTGACAGTGACACGGGTCCTTGCAGGGTGACAGTGATCTGTGTCCTTGCAGGGTGACAGTGACACGGGTCCTTGCAGGGTGACAGTGACACGGGTCCTTGCAGGGTGACAGTGACCTGGGTCCTTGCAGGGTGATGGTGACACGGGTCCTTGCAGGGTGACAGTGACACGGGTCCTTGCAGGGTGACAGTGACACGCGTCTCTCTTTAATCCAAAGCTGAGCTCTGTTAACCTGGCACTCAAGGGCTGCTTCCCCTTCCCTTGCTTTTCGTGGCAGCTCCAACTGGAATTCCCTTGGGATTGGGGTGGGATGTGGGATCTGGGGCTCTGTGGGGCTGTGTGTCTCTGTGTGTCTCTGTGGGCCTGTGTGAGGCTGTGTGTCTCTGTGTGTCTCTGTGAGGCTCTGTGGGGCTCTGTGAGGCTGTGTGGGGCTCTGTGGGGCTCTGTGGGGCTGTATGTCTCTGTGGGGCTCTGTGGGTCTCTCTGTGTCTCTCTATGTCTCTTGGGGACTCTGTGGGGCCCTGTGGGGCTCCGTGTGTGTCTCTGTGGCTCTGTGAGGCTGTGTGGGGCTCTGTGTGTCTCTCTGGGTCTCTGTGTCTCTGTGTCTCTCCGTGTCTCTCCGGTTCTCTGTGGGGCCCTGTGGGGCTGTATGTGTCTCTGTCTCTCTCTGTCTCTCTCTGTCTCTCTCTGTCTCTCTCCGTGTCTCTCTGTGTCTCTCCGTGTCCCCATGTCTCTGTGGGGCTGTGTGTGTCTCTGTGTCCCTGTGTCTCTCCGTGTCTGTGTCTCTGTGTGTCTCCATGTCTCCGTGTCTCTCCGTGTCTCTCCGGTTCCCTCCGGCTCTCCGTGGCCCCGTGCTCTCCCCACGCTCTCCGCTCTCTCCCCGCTCTCTCCCCGCTCTCTCCCCGCTCTCTCCCCGCTCTCTCCCCGCTCTCTCCCCGCTCTCTCCCCGCTCTCTCCCCGCTCTCTCCCCGCTCTCTCCCCGCTCTCCACGCTCTCTCCCCACTCTCTCCACTCTCTCTGCCCACTCTCTCCGCTCTCTCCCCGCTCTCTCCGATCTCTCTCCCCGCTCTCTCCCCGCTCTCCCCGCTCTCCCCGCTCTCTCCCCACTCTCTCCCCGCTCTCTCCCCACTCTCTCCGCTCTCTCTGCCCACTCTCCTCGCTCCCCGCTCTCCCCGCTCTCTCCCCGCTCTCTCTCCAGTCTCTCCACTCTCTCCCCGCTCTCTCCCCGCGCTCTCCCGCTGACGCGCTCTCTCCGCAGCGGCACGTCGCCCCTGGCCTGCCTCAATGCCATGCTGCACACCAACTCCCGCGGCGAGGAGGGCATCTTCTACAAGGTCCCGGGCCGCATGGGCGTCTACACGCTCAAGGTGAGTGCCAGGGCCGGGGGAGCCGCTCCCTGAAGCGTGGGATCGGGACCCCAGAGCCCCCGAGGTTGGGAAATCCCCCGTGGGATCGGGATCCCAGAGCCCCCGAGGCTGGGAAATCCCCCGTGGGATCGGGATCCCCCGAGGTTGGGAAATCCCCAGTGGGATTGGGATCCCAGAGCCCCCGAGGCTGGGAAATCCCCAGTGGGATTGGGATCCCAGAGCCCCCGAGGCTGGGAAATCCCCCGTGGGATCGGGATCCCAGAGCCCCCGAGGCTGGGAAATCCCCCGAGGCTGGGAAATCCCCCGTGGGATCGGGATCCCAGAGCCCCCGAGGTTGGGAAATCCCCCGTGGGATCGGGATCCCAGAGCCCCCGAGGCTGGGAAATCCCCCGTGGGATCGGGATCCCAGAGCCCCCGAGGCTGGGAAATCCCCCGTGGGATCGGGATCCCAGAGCCCCCGAGGCTGGGAAATCCCCCGTGGGATCGGGATCCCAGAGCCCCCGAGGCTGGGAAATCCCCCGTGGGATCGGGATCCCAGAGCCCCCGAGGCTGGGAAATCCCCCGTGGGATTGGGATCCCCCGAGGTTGGGAAATCCCCCGTGGGATCGGGATCCCAGAGCCCCCGAGGCTGGGAAATCCCCCGTGGGATCGGGATCCCAGAGCCCCCGAGGTTGGGAAATCCCCGGTGGGATCGGGATCCCCCGAGGTTGGGAAATCCCCCGTGGGAGCGGGATCCCCCGAGGTTAGGAAATCCCCCGTGGGATCGGGATCCCCCGAGGTTGGGAAATCCCCCGTGGGACCGGGATCCCAAGCCGTGCTCCGCCCTCATCTCCTCCCCTCCCCGGTCCCTTCCCCTGCCCGCCCATTCCTGCAGGAGTTCCTCCTGCTGTCCGGTGATCCGGGATAATCCCGAAAGGAGAACGTTCCTCACCTCCACATCCCTCCCTTCTGGGCCGTGGGAGTGCGGCTGCTCCTCTCTGCCCACACCGATGGTGGTAATTAATGTCCCAGAAATGAAAAAGTAATTAAAATGTTAACGGAACTCCAGCCCTCAGAGGGTGACTCCGGTGCTCTCAGCTTGTACCCAGAGGTGGAGAATCACCTTGTCCTCAGTGTCAGTCAGAGAGGGAACGATGGGGAATTGTCTGATTGGCACCTTTAAAAATCAGCTGTATTTTGAATACTGGGAGGACGCTGGCTCACACCGTTCCTCCTTTGGAATTGTCTCTGGAGCCCATCCAGTGCCACCTCCCGCTGTGCCAGGCTGCTCCAGCCCGGCCTTGGGCACTGCCAGGGATCCAGGGGCAGCCACAGCTGTGCCAGGGCCTCAACACCCTGCCAGGGAACAATTCCTGCCCCAAATCCCACCCAAATCTCCCCTTTTCCAGCTCCAAGCCATTCCCTGTGTCCTGTCCCTCCAGCCCTTGTCCCCAGCCCCTCTCCAGCTCTCCTGGAGCCCCTTCAGACCCTGCCAGCGCCTCCAAGATCTCCCCGAGCTCCGTTTGTTCCTTTGATCCCCTGGATCTGCATCCCACAGGATTTGTGGGCTCAGAGTCAGAAGCCAGCCCGGAGCCATCCCAGCCAGCAGCGTCTTGGGATCCCAGGATCCCAGCGTGGTTTGGGTGGGAAGGGACCCCAAAACTCATCCAGTGCCACCCCTGCCATGGCAGGGACACCTCCCGCTGTGCCAGGCTGCTCCAAGCCGGCCTTGGGCACTGCCAGGGATCCAGGGGCAGCCACAGCTGTGCCAGGGCCTCAACACCCTGCCAGGGAACAATTCCTGCCCCAAATCCCAGACCCAAATCCCCTTTGGAGCCGTTCCCTGTGTCCCGTCCATCCATCCCCTGTGTGTGAGCTGGTGACCGGGGATGGGGAATTCATGGAAGGGCAGCTGAGGAGGTGACAATGGGGACAGAATCCAGGACGTGCCGCCCACATTCGGCGTTTTGGGGGGGCTCACGGGAGGATTCGGGGCGCTCCCCAGCCGGTGCTCGGCGAACAAAACCCGTCGGCGTCTCGGGGTCTGTCCGCGGGTCTGTCCCCGGGCGTGACGGCGGCGCGGCTCTGTCGTGTCCCCCGGCAGAAGGACATCCCCGACGGGCTGAAGGAGCTGTCGGAGGGCTCCGAGGAGAGCAGCGACGCGCACTCGGACTCGCAGAGCTCGGAGCGCAGCAGCTCCAGCAGCGACGGCTGCGCCAAGGACGGCAGGAAGAGCCGGTGGAAGAGGAAAGGTGAGTTCCCCCGCGCGGGGAGGAGGTCTAACCCGCCTGGGGAAGGGTCTGTGCCCAGCGTCTCCGGCCTCAGAGCGATCCCGGCTGGGCTGGGCTGTGTCCCGAGGTGGGTAATTGTAATGAATTCATGACCTTAGCCCAGGTCACCTCTGCAGAAAGCATAAACCTGGGAGCGTGGGGTGGGGAGATGGAAATTAGGGTGTGGGGGGGGTTTTATCTTCTTTTAAACGCTCGAGAGTTGCAGTTTTGTGTTCAGACTCGGATGTTTGTTAATTTTTATCTGTCACGGTCTCACAAGTTGTGAGTTCTGGCTAGCAAAGTGAGAATTGGCTCTGATTCTTCCCAAGGTCTTTTAAGCGCTAATGAACCAATTATGAGATGACACCTAAATTATTGTTACTTTCGACCCAATAACCAAACACCCTGTGTTCTTTTCCACGTTTGGGCCTGCATGCAGAGGGGTTTTGAGAACTTCCTGTGCCTTGATTTCCCACCAGGAAAGCGCAAAATGGTCCAAAAATCCTGAGAAGTTAAACCTGACTCCAAATCCGTCCTTTGACAGGAAAGGCTGTAGACAGTCCGGCTGAAATATTTTCATTTCTAACGAATCCCTTCAAAATACTTGGTCAATAGGGTTGAAATATTTTCATTTTTAACAAATCCTCTCGAAATGTTTGGTCAATGAGGGGAATTCTGGCTAATTTTCCTGTATTTCCAAAGCTACAATACTAGGTAGAAGTGAGGTAATTTATGTGTATTCTAGAGAGATCTTTGTGTAGAAACATGTGCAGAGATTTGATATAAAAGTTTTATATATCACAATAACCAAGGGCTGCAAAGGCAGGGGGATCCCAGGTGAGAAGGAAGGAAAATCCTACCCTGAAGAAGCTGCCAGAAGTACCCAAAACACGACAATGTGGAAGTATAAATGCAAAAAAGGGGAATTGCTCCTCTCCAAGGTGTGGCACTGATGGCTTTTCCTGGAATGGCATTTTGGCTTTTCCCATAAAATCTGCTTTTGGGGATGTTAACGCTCTGGAGGGGGTGAGCATCCAGTGATGAGCGAATGAGAAATGATGAAGAAATCAGCAGAGTGCTCAGTGTGAGCGTGTCCCTGTGTCCTGTGAGCAGCTCTGGAGGATTGATGAACGCCCCACGTTCACTCCCTCCCTCCAAGGAATTCCCTGCTGCTCCTGGGATTCTCCTGCAGATCCGTCTTGGAATTCTGTGTGCAACAAAGCAGGAGTGGCTGCTCTGGTTTCTGGAGCTGCACATCACCTCCCTCCCTCCCCTGGGACTTGGTTGTCTCCGTGAGTTTCCTCTCCAGTTCCCTGAGCTGTGATGGACCTTCCTGAGCCACGGGACAACATTCCACGTGGATTTACCCCAGTGAGGGCTGAGATGTTCCAGCAGAGGCTGGGAACGATCGATCATCTGTGTCCAGCTCTGGGCTCTGCTGACAGGAGAGACCTGGAGGGGCTGGAGCGTGTCCAGGGCAGGGAATGGAGCTGGGAAAGGGAATGGAGCCCCAGCAGAGGCTGAGGGAGCTGGGAAAGGGAATGGAGCCCCAGCAGAGGCTGAGGGAGCTGGGAAAGGGAATGGAGCCCCAGCAGAGGCTGAGGGAGCTGGGACAGGGAATGGAGCCCCAGCAGAGGCTGAGGGAGCTGGGAAGGGGCTGAGCCTGGAGAAAAGGAGGCTCAGTGGGACCCTGTGGCTCTGCACAAGTCCCTGACAGGAGGGGACAGCCAGGGGGGGTCGGGCTGTGCTCCCAGGGAACAGGGACAGGACACGGGGAAATGGCCTCAGGCTGGGCCAGGCCAGGCTCAGCTCGGACAGCAGCAGGAATTTCCCCATGGAAAGGGGGCTCAGGCCTTGGCAGTGCCCAGGGAGCTTTGCAGTGCCCAGCCCTGGAGGTGTCACCTGGAGGTGGCACTCAGAGCTCTTGGGGACAATTTGGGAATCAAGCACAGCTGGGACTCCATGACCATGGAGGGATTTTCCAGCCTCGGTGATCCTGGGAATCTGTAAAGTCCAAACAATCTCCGCCCGAAGCGTTTTTAAACTCAGATCTCTGTGCATGAGCTTCTTCAGGCACTCAGTGATATTTTGGGGTAATTTTCACCAAACTGGAGCCCCCAGTTCTCTGTACTGGGCAGCTGCAGGCCTGCAGTGGATATAAAGTGAAAGAGTTGTGCTGGAAGTGCCCAAGGCCAGGCTGGACAGGGCTTGGAGCCACCTGGGACAGTGGAAAGTGTCCCTGGCCGTGGCTGGGGGTGGCACTGGATGAGCTTTGAGGTCCCTCCATCCCAAACCAGTCTGGGATTCTCTCAAGTCTGCAGGGAAGATTTTCCTTCATTTTGGGTATTTCATTTCCTTCATGCATCTGGAAGGGTTCTTTCCCTTTCCTCCAGCAAACACTGCAGCTTCATCATCTTGCTACATCCAAAGAAAAGAACATTTAATGTGCAGAAAGTTGCCCTGAGGAGCGGAACTGAAGCAGAAAACGGGCTCAGCTCCTTCCCAGCCGTGGTTCATCGGCCTGTCCTGCACTCAGCGATACTGGAAGTGGAAATGAGGGAATGTGCAGCCCCAGCAGTGGCTCTGGAGCACCAGGAGAGGCAGCACTGGAGCTGACAGAGCTCCTCCAGCTTCCCCTGAGCCTTTTCCTGCTGGTTTCATTTTCCCTCGCTCCATCCCTCCGCTCCGCTTTAACCAGCCGGGCGCGACGTTCCAGCGAGGAGGATTCCCCCGGAGCTGTGGAGCATCAGCCCTGCAGCACAGCGCTCCTCCAAGGCCTGCTTCCCGGGACCTGGGACGCACAAAAACCCTCCTTCCTCCCCGGCAAAACCCCGAATCTCGGGGTCGAACCGCAGGATCTCCCAGCCGCAGCCGGAGCTGTCCCGCGGCACCCGCCGAGGGCGGGCCGGGCGTCCCCCAGGCTCTGGGATCCGGCCCATGGCGAGGGTCTGGTGGGGAGCAGAGCTCCGAAGGAGCACGGTTGTTTCCTGCAGGGCCTGGGGAGCAGAGCTGGGTGGCGAGAGGAGGGAGCAAGGCAGAGCGGGGCAGGCAGGAGCTGCCCCGAGCCCGCCGTGACAGCGGGGCCGTGCTCATCCCCAATAGAACAGGAAGCGTGTCCCGATAACGTCGGCAGCCGCTTCCTTATATGTGCAAAAAAACAAAGCCTTCTGGCAGCACAGAGCAACACTTGGATTTTGGGAGGGAGGACAGAGCCTCTGCAGAGCCACATGGGCCCCGGGAGGGGCCGGAGCAGCAGGAATGTTCACGGAGCCGCTCCGGGCAGTGCCCCGTGCAGGTAAGGGCAGAGCTCGTGGCAGAGTTCTCCTGGCAGGGCCTTTTGGGGCCTCTCGGTGGCCATCAGGGTGAGACAGAGCCCCTGGCTCGGGCCTGCAAGTGAGGCAGCTGCTCGGCCTCGTGGCTGGAGTTTGGTGATGGAAAGAGCTTTTTTCGGGCTTCAGGGCTCGTGGAAACGCCTCAGTTCACCACGGGCAGGTCCAGGTTGGGCACTGGGAACGGTCCCTTCGTGGAAAAGGTGCTCACAGCTGCCCAGGGAGGTTTGGAGTGCCCGTCCCTGCGGGGATTTAAAGCCCTGTGCGTGTGGCACTTGAGGACAGGGGGCAGCGCTGGGGGCTCCCTGCTCTCCAAGGGCTTCTCCAACCCAAACAATTCCATGGTTCTCAAAGGATGCTGGTGGGGCTCCTGGGGTTCTGTGGTGTTCTACACCGCCCTGAAAGCTGAGGTGTGACAAAGCCTCGTTCAGGTGCTCTCGGCGCTGTCTCAGCAGGGCTGGGCAGGACAAGCTGCAGGAGATTGTGCAGGACAAGCTGCAGGAGATTGTGCAGGACAAGCTGCAGGAGATTGTGCAGGACAAGCTGCAGGAGATTGTGCAGGACGTGTGCAGGAGGTTGTGCAGGACAAGCTGCAGGAGATTGTGCAGGACGTGTGCAGGAGATTGTGCAGGACAAGCTGCAGGAGGTTGTGCAGGACTTGTGCAGGAGATTGTGCAGGACAAGCTGCAGGAGATTGTGCAGGACAAGGTGCAGGAGATTGTGCAGGACTTGTGCAGGACAAGCTGCAGGAGATTGTGCAGGACTTGTGCAGGACAAGGTGCAGGAGGTTGTGCAGGACTTGTGCAGGACAAGGTGCAGGAGGTTGTGCAGGACAAGGTGCAGGAGGTTGTGCAGGACTTGTGCAGGACAAGGTGCAGGAGGTTGTGCAGGACAAGCTGCAGGAGATTGTGCAGGACAAGCTGCAGGAGATTGTGCAGGACAAGCTGCAGGAGATTGTGCAGGACAAGCTGCAGGAGATTGTGCAGGACAAGCTGCAGGAGGTTGTACAGGACAAGCTGCAGGAGATTGTGCAGGAGATTGTGCAGAACAAGGTGCAGGAGATGATTGTGCAGGACAAGGTGCAGGACAAGTTGCAGGACTTGTGCAGAACAAGCTGAAGGAGGACACAGTGATCATGAGGCACAGCTGCAGTCATGGGGCTCCTCCAGCAAAAACTCCCTGAGTTTTCAAGTTAAAAACCAAAAATATCGGGGGGAAAAAAATGAGATTGTAAAGCCAAGCTTAAGGGAAAAGGGGAAAATGAGTTTAGGCCAGATGATGGATAATCCTTCTCCATCAGCCAGCTTGGTTCCAGCCTTTGTAGAGCTGAGGAGTTTCTCCTGCCTCCCAGAGCTGTGCTGGACCAGCTCCAAGTCTCCGTATTCCGTGTCTGTAAAAAGTCAGGTACTGAGAGCAGATTGGAAGATTTGGGCAAGGTTAAAATAGACCAAGAACTGTTCTGCAGTGAGTGAAGGGAAACAGCTGCAGTGATTAAAGGCTGCTCTGCGCTCCCTGCCAGAGCCCCGTGCTTGGGAAAGCGGGAATGAGGGATAAAAGGGGAGTGAGGGGTGGAACACTGCTCTGAACTGGAGAGCCGTGCATTATCCTTTGGCACAGAGCGAACCCTGGGAGCCAGGGGAATGCCAGGTCACAGCTGGAGGGTGGCACCTGCTTCACTGGGGCGGCTTCGTGTCCTGCTAGGGCCAGGCCCTGCCCAGAGCAGCTCCAAGGAGCAAGAAGAAAAAATCACAAGGATTCTGTTTTAGTTCTGGCACTTTGTTTTCTTCCTGCTGAAGACAGGGTGGAAATAATCAGCTTTTCTAAATGCAGCAATTCCTGCGCGTGACTGGGGGGAAGCGGCTTCCTGAGGATCCCCTTGTGCAATCCAGCGGGGATGTGCACGCACGGAAATCTCCTTTTCCCTTTTTTTTTAGGTTAATGGAGCTTCTCTTCAGACAGTTGAGTCCCAGCTGTGCCCGATCCCCACCGTGTCCCCAAGAGCTCTGAGTGCCACATCCAGGTGACACCTCCAGGGCTGGGCACTGCAAAGCTCCCTGGGCACTGCCAAGGCCTGAGCCCCCTTTCCATGGGGAAATTCCTGCTGCTGTCCGAGCTGAGCCTGGCCTGGCCCAGCCTGAGGCCATTTCCCCTTGTCCTGTCCCTGTTCCCTGGGAGCACAGCCTGACCCCCCCCAGGCTGTCCCCTCCTGTCAGGGACTTGTGCAGAGCCACAGGGTCCCACTGAGCCTCCTTTTCTCCAGGCTCAGCCCCTTCCCAGCTCCCTCAGCCTCTGCTGGGGCTCCATTCCCTTTCCCAGCTCCCTCAGCCTCTGCTGGGGCTCCATTCCCTTTCCAGCTCCCTCAGCCTCTGCTGGGGCTCCATTCCCTTTCCCAGCTCCCTCAGCCTCTCCTGGGGCTCCATTCCCTTCCCAGCTCCCTCAGCCTCTCCTGTGGCTCCATTCCCTTCCCAGCTCCCTCAGCCTCTCCTGGGGCTCCATTCCCTTTCCCAGCTCCCTCAGCCTCTCCTGGGGCTCCATTCCCTTTCCCAGCTCCGTTCCCTTCCCTGCACACACTCCAGCCCCTGCAGGTCACACAGCACTGGTGGCACCGGCCCCGTGCAAATCTGATGTGTCTGGTGGGATTTGTTCATCGTGGATGCTCTGAATTGGATCGGATTTCCTGTCCAACCATTATGTGAAGTAGAAGCTTGATGTATAAATTATGTTATATAAATATACAGAGAAACACAGTGTGGGGACATGAGGAGTCCTCAGAGCCACTGGTGACCCAAAACATCCGGGCGGGATCAGGCTGTGCTCCCAGGGAACAGGGACAGGACACGGGGAAATGGCCTCAGGCTGGGCCAGGCCAGGCTCAGCTCGGACAGCAGCAGGAATTTCCCCATGGAAAGGGGGCTCAGGCCTTGGCAGTGCCCAGGGAGCTTTGCAGTGCCCAGCCCTGGAGGTGTCACCTGGATGTGGCACTCAGAGCTCTTGGGGACACGGTGGGGATCGGGCACAGCTGGGACTGGCTGGGCTGGAAGGGCTTTTCCAACCTCAGGGATTGGGGATTTCTGGCACTTCTCCTGCACTTGGCTGCTCCAAGCAGCTGCAGCAGCCTCATAGCAGCAGAGTTGTGGCCTGCAGTGACATTCCCAGCCCAGACACTTTCCCCTCTGAAGGACTCTGAGCAATGCATAACCCAGTTTCCATTTTAACTCCTTCCTTTGGTTCTCCTCCCAGTCCGTGTTTCTAGGGAATTATGTCATTCCCTGCGGTTCCTGGTGCTCTGAGGAGCTGCAATTTTCAATTTCCCTTCTTGGCAAGGTTTTCCTTCCAAGTCAGACTTGTTTGTGTCCTCCTCATTTGTGGGAAATGAGATCTTTTGAAGTGAAGAGCAGGAATTAACGCTCCTTGGTGACAACCTGGGCACGCTCCCTGTGCCCCCTGGATCTGTGATCTCCCGGCACAGCAGTTCAGAGAGTTATGGAATGGTTTGGGTTGGGAGGGAGCTCAAAACTCATCCAGTGCCACCCCTGCCATGGCAGGGACACCTCCCGCTGTGCCAGGCTGCTCCAGCCCGGCCTTGGGCACTGCCAGGGATCCAGGGGCAGCCACAGCTGTGCCAGGGCCTCAACACCCTGCCAGGGAGGAATGAGTCAATGTCCAGTGAATTATTCGATGGCTGAAGAATCAGTTAAGAGTTAAGGAATCAGTTAACAGTTAGGGAATCAGTTAATAGTTAAGGAATCACTTGGCAGGTGATCCTCCCCTCTCAGAACACGTCCCACCGCAGCTCCCTGACTCCCTTAGGTGTCCCAGCTCCTGCAGGTGCTCAGGAAAGGCTGCAGCAGCTGCTGGCTCCCGGACTTTCCCTCTTGTCCCCAGTGTTCCCACAGCCAGGTGACATCTGTGCTGCTGGCTCAGAGCAGAGGGACCCCAGGCAGGGAGGGGCAGGGCTGTGTGGGGAGGAGGCTGTCCCTGCCTGTTCCTGCGTGTCCCTGGGTGTCCCTGCCTGTCCCTGTGTGTCCCTGTGTGTCCTGTCCCTGTGTGCCCCTGGGTGTCCCTGTCCCTGTGTGTCCCTGCGTGTCCCTGTGTGTCCCTGCGTGTCCCTGCCTGTCCCTGTGTGTCCTGTCCCTGTGTGTCCCTGTGTGTCCCTGTGTGTCCCTGTGTGTCCCTGCCTGTCCCTGTGTGTCCCTGTGTGTCCCTGCGTGTCCCTGCGTGTCCCTGGGTGTCCCTGTGTGTCCCTGGGTGTCCCTGCGTGTCCCTGGGTGTCCCTGTGTGTCCCTGGGTGTCCCTGCGTGTCCCTGCGTGTCCCTGTGTGTCCCTGTGTGCCCCTGTGTGTCCCTGTGTGCCCCTGGGTGTCCCTGGGTGTCCCTGCCTGTCCCTGTGTGTCCCTGCCTGTCCCTGTGTGTCCTGTCCCTGTGTGTCCCTGTGTGTCCCTGTGTGTCCCTGCCTGTCCCTGTGTGTCCCTGTGTGTCCCTGCGTGTCCCTGCGTGTCCCTGGGTGTCCCTGTGTGTCCCTGGGTGTCCCTGCGTGTCCCTGGGTGTCCCTGTGTGTCCCTGGGTGTCCCTGGGTGTCCCTGCCTGTCCCTGTGTGTCCCTGCCTGTCCCTGTGTGTCCTGTCCCTGTGTGTCCCTGTGTGTCCCTGTGTGTCCCTGCCTGTCCCTGTGTGTCCCTGCGTGTCCCTGCGTGTCCCTGCGTGTCCCTGGGTGTCCCTGTGTGTCCCTGGGTGTCCCTGCGTGTCCCTGCGTGTCCCTGTGTGTCCCTGTGTGCCCCTGTGTGTCCCTGTGTGCCCCTGGGTGTCCCTGGGTGTCCCTGCCTGTCCCTGTGTGTCCCTGCCTGTCCCTGTGTGTCCTGTCCCTGTGTGTCCCTGTGTGTCCCTGTGTGTCCCTGCCTGTCCCTGTGTGTCCCTGCGTGTCCCTGGGTGTCCCTGTGTGTCCCTGCCTGTCCCTGCCTGTCCCTGTGTGTCCCTGCCTGTCCCTGTGTGTCCCTGCCTGTCCCTGTGTGTCCCTGTGTGCCCCTGTGTGTCCCTGCGTGTCCCTGGGTGTCCCTGGGTGTCCCTGCCTGTCCCTGCGTGTCCCTGCCTGTCCCTGCGTGTCCCTGTGTGTCCCTGTGTGTCCCTGTGTGTCCCTGCGTGTCCCTGTGTGTCCCTGCCTGTCCCTGTGTGTCCCTGTGTGTCCCTGCGTGTCCCTGCGTGTCCCTGTGTGTCCCTGTCTGTCCCTGCGTGTCCCTGTGTGTCTCTGTGTGTCCCTGTGTGTCCCTGCCTGTGCCTGTGTGTCCCTGTGTGTCCCTGCGTGTCCCTGCCTGTCCCTGTGTGTCCCTGTGTGTCCCTGTGTGTCCCTGCGTGTCCCTGTGTGTCCCTGCCTGTCCCTGTGTGTCCCTGTGTGTCCCTGTGTGTCCCTGCGTGTCCCTGTGTGTCCCTGTGTGTCCCTGTGTGTCCCTGCGTGTCCCTGTGTGTCCCTGCCTGTCCCTGTGTGTCCCTGTGTGTCCCTGCGTGTCCCTGCGTGTCCCTGTGTGTCCCTGTCTGTCCCTGTGTGTCCCTGTGTGTCCCTGCCTGTCCCTGCGTGTCCCTGCGTGTCCCTGCCTGTCCCTGCGTGTCCCTGCGTGTCCCTGTGTGTCCCTGCCTGTCCCTGCCTGTCCCTGTGTGTCCCTGTGTGTCCCTGCCTGTCCCTGTGTGTCCCTGTGTGTCCCTGCCTGTCCCTGTGTGTCCCTGTGTGTCCCTGCCTGTCCCTGCGTGTCCCTGTGTGTCCCTGCCTGTCCCTGCCTGTCCCTGTGTGTCCCTGTGTGTCCCTGCCTGTCCCTGTGTGTCCCTGCCTGTCCCTGCCTGTCCCTGCCTGTCCCTGCCTGTCCCTGTGTGTCCCTGTGTGTCCCTGCCTGTCCCTGCCTGTCCCTGCCTGTCCCCGCCTGTCCCTGTGTGTCCCCCTGTCCTGTCCCCCCCTGTCCCCCTGTCCTGTCCCCGCCTGTCCCTGTGTGTCCCCCTGTCCTGTCCCTGTGTGTCCCCCTGTCCTGTCCCTGCCTGTCCCTGTGTGTCCCCCTGTCCTGTCCCCGCCTGTCCCTGTGTGTCCCCCTGTCCTGTCCCTGTGTGTCCCTGTGTGTCCTGTCCCCGCCTGTCCCCCCCTGTCCCTCTGCCCTGTCCCTGCCTGTCCCCCCCTGTCCCCCTGTCCTGTCCCCGCCTGTCCCCCCCCGTCCCTCTGCCCTGTCCCTGCCTGTCCCCGCCTGTCCCCCTGTCCTGTCCCCGCCTGTCCCCCCCTGTCCCCCTGTCCTGTCCCTGCCTGTCCCCCC
>NW_026690169.1:0-111011 GCF_015227805.2 Hirundo rustica
CAGGGATCTCAGGGAACGGAGCAAAACCCCGGGAAAATGCAGCAAAATGTTCTCTTTTTTGACCCCAGACGCTGCAGACGAAGGCACGACCCTCCCTTCTCCCAAAGGGGAGAGGGGAAATTTCCCCGTGGGATGAGAGCCCCGAGCACTGTGGGGTCACAGCACGGGCTCCGGGACACTGCCACTGCCGCTGCGGCACAATTCCAGGCGTCATTCCTGCCGGGAATGTCATTCCTGTCATTCCTGCCCCATCACCTGCTCTCAGCTCCTCCCCAGCCCCCAGGAAGTTTTCCTCCTCCGGGGGTGGGAGCTTTTACAAACAGGGAATTCATTATTTACTCCCTGGGGACGTGCAGGGACACGCCGGGGAGCAGAGCCGGGAAAAACAGAGGGAAAGGAAAAGAAAGGGAATTATCCAGGTGGAGCCCCCCGGGCAAGGAGCAGCCTGTGGAACGAGGGGTTTGTGGGGGGCACGCTGAACATTCTGCACCGCCCCGAGGGATCTGGGGCTGAGCCGCTGGGAAACGCCGAAAAGCTGCACTGGAGGTGCGACTGGAGCTGTGGCCGCAGCAGATTCCCGAACCTTCCCCATCCCAGCTCGTTCCCAGGGCTCGTTAGAAGCCCATCAGGAAGGAGGAGCAGCATTCCTGGGCTGGGGAGATCGGAGCTCCACGCAGTCACCCTCCAGCGGGGCTGGACACCGCTCCCTGCAATCCCGGATCCGCTTTTCCATTCCTGCTTCTCCGTGCCTGGGGGCACCCAGCCCCCTCCAGAGCATCCCCCAAAAATATCAGGGAATTATGGAATGGTTTGGGTCAGGGGGAGCTTCAAAATCACCCCCTTTCCCTGCCACAGGAATCTTGGAATCCCAGAGTGGTCTGGGCGGGAAGGGACCCCAAAACTCATCCAGTGCCACCCCAGCCGTGGCAGGGACACCTCCCGCTGTGCCAGGCTGCTCCAGCCCGGCCTTGGGCACTGCCAGGGATCCAGGGGCAGCCACAGCTGTGCCAGGGCCTCAACACCCTGCCAGGGAACAATTCCTGCCCCAAATCCCATCCAAATCTCCCCTTTTCCAGCTCCAAGCCATTCCCTGTGTCCTGTCCCTTGTCCCTTGTCCCCAGCCCCTCTCCAGCTCTCCTGGAGCCCTGCCAGGGCTCTGAGCTCCATTTCCCATGTTCCTGTTGAGTGCAGGCCCTGAGCTCCTGTCCCTGTGCTGGGCCCGGTGCAGGGGACAGAGGGACAGGGGGACACAGGGACAGAGGGACACAGGGACAGAGGGACAGAGGGACACAGGGGACACAGGGACAGAGGGACAGAGGGACACAGGGACAGAGGGACAGGGGGACAGAGGGGACAGAGGGACAGAGGGACAGAGGGGACAGAGGGACAGAGGGACAGAGGGACAGAGGGGACAGAGGGACAGAGGGACAGAGGGGACAGAGGGACAGAGGGACAGAGGGACAGAGGGGACAGAGGGACAGAGGGACACAGGGACAGAGGGACAGAGGGGACAGAGGGGACAGAGGGACAGAGGGACACAGGGACAGAGGGACAGAGGGGACAGAGGGACACAGAGGGACACAGGGACAGCCGGGATGTCCCCTCGGGCAGTGCCAGCCTGGGTGACACAGAGCTGAGCTGCTTCAGCTCCCGTTCCCACAGGCCTGGCTCTGAGTGACCGCTGGGACAGGGAGCAGGGGCTGGCCCTGAGCCCTGTCACTGTCATTGTCACTGTGCTGTGTCACTGTCACTGTCACTGCCTGTGTCACTGTCACTGTGCTGTGTCACTGTTCCCTGTCACTGTCACTGTGTCACTGTCACTGTCACTGTCACCGCCTGTGTCACTGTCACTGTCACTGCCTGTGTCACCGCCACTGTGCTGTGTCACTGTTCCCTGTCACTGTCACTGTGTCACTGTCACTGTCACTGTCACCGCCTGTGTCACTGTCACTGTCACTGCCTGTGTCACCGCCACTGTGCTGTGTCACATCTCACTGTCCCTGTCACTGTCACCGCCTGTGTCACTGTCACTGTGCTGTGTCACTGTCCCCTGTCACTGTCACTGCCTGTGTCACCGTCACTGTGCTGTGTCACTGTCCCCTGTCACTGTCACCGCCTGTGTCACTGTCACTGTGCTGTGTCACTGTCCCCTGTCACTGTCACTGCCTGTGTCACCGTCACTGTGCTGTGTCACTGTCCCCTGTCACTGTCACCGCCTGTGTCACTGTCACTGCCTGTGTCACCGTCACTGTGCTGTGTCACTGTCCCCTGTCACTGTCACCGCCTGTGTCACTGTCACTGTGCTGTGTCACTGTCCCCTGTCACTGTCACTGTGTCACTGTCCCCCGTCACTGTCACTGCCTGTGTCACCATCACTGTGCTGTGTCACTGTCCCCTGTCACTGTCACTGTGTCACATCTCACTGTTCTCTGTCACTGCATGTGTCACTGTCACTGTGCTGTGTCACCGTCATTGTCACCACCTGTGTCACTGTCACTGTTATTGTGCTGTGTCATTGTCCCCTGTCACTGTCCCTGTCACCGCCTGTGTCACTGTCACTGTGGTGTGTCACTGTCTCCTGTCACTGTGCTGTGTCACTGTCCCGTCACTGTTCTGTGTCACATCTCACTGTCCCTGTCACCGCCCGTGTCACTGTCACTGTGTCACTGTCCTTGTCACTGTCCCCTGTCACTGCCCGTGTCACTGTCACTGTGTCACTGTCCTTGTCACTGTCCCCTGTCACTGCCCGTGTCACTGTCACTGTGTCACCGTCCCCTGTCACTGTCCCTGTCACTGCCCGTGTCACTGTCACTGTCTTGTGTCCCTGTCCCTATCACTGCCCGTGTCACTGTCCCGTGTCCTGTCACATGTCACTGTCCCCTGTCATTGTCACTGCCTGTGTCACTGACCCACATCAGTGTCACTGTCCGTGTCACTGTGACTGTCACTGTGCTGTGTCACCATCCCTGTCATTGTGTCACTGTCCCTGTCACTGTGGCATGTCACTGTGTCCCTGTCCCCAGTCTCTGTCACTGTCCCCTGTCCCTATCACCATCCTGTGTCCTGTGTCCCGTGTCCCCTGTCCCCATCCCTGTCCCCTGTCCAGTATCCCTGTCCCTATCACTGTCCCATGTCCCCTGTCCCTATCATCATCCTGTGTCCCCATCACTGTCCCCTGTCCCCATCACTGTCCCCTGTCCCTGTCCCCTGTCCCTGTCCCCTATCCCCTGTCCCCTGTCCCTGTCCCTGTCCCCGTCCCCTGTCCCTGTCCCTATCCCCTGTCCCTGTCCCCTGTCCCTGTCCCCATCACTGTCCCCTGTCCCTGTCCCCTATCCCCTGTCCCCTGTCCCTGTCCCTGTCCCCTGTCCCTGTCCCCTGTCCCTGTCCCTATCCCCTGTCCCTGTCCCCTGTCCCTGTCCCCTGTCCCTGTCCCTGTCCCCTGTCCCCTGTCCCTGTCCCTGTCCCTGTCCCCTGTCCCTGTCCCCTGTCCCTGTCCCTATCCCTGTCCCTGTCCCCTGTCCCTGTCCCCTGTCCCTGTCCCCTGTCCCTATCCCCTGTCCCTGTCCCTGTCCCTGTCCCCTGTCCCCTGTCCCTGTCCCTATCCCCTGTCCCTTTCCCCTGTCCCTATCCCCTGTCCCTGTCCCCTGTCCCTATCCCCTGTCCCCTGTCCCTGTCCCTGTCCCTATCCCCTGTCCCCTGTCCCCTGTCCCTGTCCCCTGTCCCCTGTCCCTGTCCCCTGTCCCTGTCCCCTGTCCCCTGTCCCTGTCCCTGTCCCTGTCCCCTGTCCCTGTCCCTGTCCCTGTCTCTGTCCCTGTCCCTGTCCCTGTCCCCTGTCCCTGTCCCTGTCCCTGTCCCTGTCCCTGTCCCCTGTCCCCTGTCCCTGTCCCCTGTCCCTGTCCCCTGTCCCTGTCCCTGTCCCTGTCCCCTGTCCCCTGTCCCTGTCCCCTGTCCCTGTCCCTGTCCCTGTCCCTGTCCCTGTCCCCTGTCCCTGTCCCTGTCCCTGTCCCTGTCCCCTGTCCCCCTGTCCCCTGTCCCCTGTCCCTGTCCCTGTCCCTGTCCCTGTCCCTGTCCCCTGTCCCATGTCCCTGTCCCTGTCCCCTGTCCCCTGTCCCATGTCCCTGTCCCCTGTCCCTGTCCCTGTCCCTGTGTCCCCTGTCCCTATCCCCTGTCCCTGTCCCTGTCCCTGTCCCCTGTCCCTGTCCCTGTCCCTGTCCCTATCCCTGTCCCTATCCCCTGTCCCTGTCCCTGTCCCCTGTCCCTGTCCCTGTCCCTGTCCCTGTCCCTGTCCCTGTGTCCCCTGTCCCTATCCCCTGTCCCTGTCCCTGTGTCCCTGTCCCAGTCCCTGTCCCTGTCCCTGTCCCTGTCCCTGTCCCTGTCCCTGTCCCCGGCTGTGCACTCCCTGGGGAGCAGGAAAATCAATCCCGGACCTGGTGCTGGAGCAGGGGTTTGGGGACAGCCCCGCGTGTCCCTGAGCTGTCCCTGTGTCCCTGCAGCGTCCCCTGGCACCTGCTGCCACCTCCCCGGGAGCAGGCGGCACCGGTGCGGAACCACCGCGGGCAGCGGGAGCGCCGGGCTGGGATCGGCTGGGATCAGCTGAGATCCACTGGGATCGGCTGGGATCCGCTGGGATCCGCTGGGATCGGCTGGGATTGGCTGGGGTCAGCTGGGATTGGCTGGGATCTGCTGGGATCACCTGGGATCACCTGGGGTCAGCTGGGATCTGCTGGAATCTGCTGGGATCACCTGGGGTCAGCTGGAATCTGCTGGGATCACCTGGGATCGGCTGGGATCGGCTGGGATCGACTGGGATCGGCTGGGATCGGCTGGGATCGGCTGGGATCAATTGGGATCAGCTGGGATCGGCTGGGATCAACTGGGATTGGCTGGGATCAGCTGGGGTCACCTGGGACCACCTGGGGTCAGCTGGGATCACATGGGATCAGCTGGGATCTGCTGGGATCACCTGGGGTCACCCGGGGTCACCCAGGATCACCTGGGATCACCTGGGATCAGCTGGGATCTGATGGGATCTGCTGGGCTCAGCTGGGATCGGCTGGGGTCACCTGGGGTCACCCGGGATCACCCGGGATCAGCTGGGCTCAGCCGGGATCAGCTGGGATCCTCTGGGATCACCCGGGCTGGGCGCTGCCCCCTCCCTGCCCCTGCCCCTCACAGCCCCAGGGTCACTCCCGTCCAGGATCCCTGAGCCCGGCCTGTCCCCGTGTCCTGGTGCCAGCCCCCAGCGCGCCCCTGGCTCCTGTCACCCCCTGAGCCACCCGCCGAGCAGCACCGGGAGCGGATCCCACGGGATCCTGTCTGACACGGGAGCGGATCCCAGGGATCCTGTCTGACACGGGAGCTGATCCCATCTGACACGGGAACTGATCCCACGGGATCCCACCTGACACGGGAACTGATCCCACGGGATCCCACCTGACACGGGAACTGATCCCATGGGATCCTGTCTGACACGGGAACTGATCCCAGAGGATCCCACCTGACACGGGAACTGATCCCACGGGATCCTGTCTGACATGGGAACTGATCCCACGGGATCCCACCTGACACAGGAACTGATCCCACAGGATCCCACCTGACACGGGAGCGGATCCCACGGGATCCCACCTGACACGGGAGCCGATCCCGTGGGATCCCAGCTGACACGGGAGCCGATCCCGTGGGATCCCAGCTGACACGGGAGCCGATCCCGTGGGATCCCAGCTGACATGGGAGCGGATCCCAGCTGACAGGGGAGCCGATCCCGTGGGATCCAGCTGCCCCCGCTCCCTCTGCCAGGGCACTGTCGATGTTCCCCTCGGCTGCTGCCGCCCCCCGCAGCAGCGGGCGCAGCCGGGTTTTTTCCGGGAACGCCCCCTGGGGCCGCGGCAGGGGCTCGGAGCCATCCTGGGGTGCCGGGGGCGCCCAGGGACCCTCCCCTGACCCCACTCGCCGCCCCGAGGCCTTTCCTTGCCTCAACAACCAAACCAGGATCACGGAATTCCGGACTGGTGTGGGAGGGAAGGGACCTCTGGGGTCGCCGGGGACAGGGACAGGGACAGCTCCCGCTGCCCCAGGCTGCTCCAAACCTGGGATCCCGGTCTGGGAATTCCCGCCCGAGATCCCAGCCCCAGCCCCCCATTCCCAGTGGGAAGCCATTCCCTGTGTCCACCTGCGGCTCTCCTGCAGCCCCTTTAGGGCCCGGAGCTCTCCCTGGGTCCTTCTCTTTTCCGTGTGAACGTTCCCAGCTCCAGAGCCCGGGAAGGTTCCCAGGACCGGCCCCCACCTCCTCCCAGGGCTGAGCCAGCGCTGGAACTGGATTCTCCACCCAGCCCGGGTTTTGGGGACGATTCCCGCGCTTCCCGAAGCTCAGCAGCCGCTGTACCAACGGCAGGTTCCAGCAGCAGGGCAAGGAATGGTGTCCCGAGGGGAGAGGGAGGGAAATTCCCTGGGAAGAGAGGTTGGGAAGCCTGCCCGGGCCCCGGGGCTCTGCTGGTGCTGATCCCGGCTCGGGAGCAGGCACCCACACGCCTGGAACGGGGATTGGGAGCTCCACTGGCCCCAGAGTTCACCCCAAGACTTGGCCCTGCTGCTTTCCAGGCAGCCCAAGAAACGAGAGGCGTTGAAATGCTGCTTTTGGTGCCTCGAATTAATTCCTGGAATTCGGAAAATCTAGCAGGAGAGCCAAGCCAGAGGGACGATTCACTTTAAATCCCGTAATTTACGCCAAGGAATCCCCGTGAATTTCTCTTCTGCTGGCTCACAGCTTGGGAAATGCTCGCAGGACTGCACGGAGCTGCTCTGGCTCCGGGAAGGGGAGAGCTCTGGGAAAGGGAGAGCTCTGGGAAAGGGAAAAGCTCTGGGAAAGGGGAGAGCCCTGGGAAAGGGAGAGCTCTGGGAAAGGGAGAGCTCTGGGAAAGGGAGAGCTCTGGGAAAGGGAAAAGCTCTGGGAAAGGGAAAAGCTCTGGGAAAGGGAAAAGCTCTGGGAAAGGGAAAAGCTCTGGGAAAGGGGAGAGCCCTGGGAAAGGGAAAAGCTCTGGGAAAGGGAAAAGCTCTGGGAAAGGGAGAGCTCTGGGAAAGGGAGAGCGCTGGGAAAGGGAAAAGCTCTGGGAAAGGGGAGAGCCCTGGGAAAGGGGAAAGCTCTGGGAAGGGGAAAGGCTCTGGGAAGGGGAAAGGCTCTGGGAAAGGGAGAGCTCTGGGAAAGGGAGAGCTCTGGGAAAGGGAAAAGCTCTGGGAAAGGGGAGAGCTTTGGGAAAGGGAGAGCTCTGGGAAGGGGAAAGGCTCTGGGAAAGGGGAGAGCTCTGGGAAAGGGAGAGCTCTGGGAAAGGGAAAAGCTCTGGGAAGGGAGAGCTCTGGGAAAGGGAGAGCTTTGGGAAAGGGAGAGCTTTTGGGAGGAGCTTTGGGAAAGGGAAAAGCTCTGGGAAAGGGAAAAGCTCTGGGAAAGGGAGAGCTTTGGGAAGGGGAGAGCACTGGGAAAGGGGAGAGCTCTGGGAAAGGGAAAAGCTCTGGGAAGGGGAGAGCTCTGGGAAAGGAAAAAGCTCTGGGAAACGGAAAAGCTCTGGGAAAGGGGAGAGCCCTGGGAAAGGGAGAGCCCTGGGAAAGGGAGAGCTTTGGGAAAGGGAAAAGCTCTGGGAACGGGGAGAGCCCTGGGAAAGGGAGAGCTCTGGGAAAGGGAGAGCTTTTGAGAAGGGGAGAGCTTTTGGGAAGATCTCTGGGTAGGGGAGAGCTCTGGGAAGAGCTGCCAGGATGGAGCCCAGAGGGGTCCCTGAGGTGACAGAGGACAACCACCTCAGTCTGCAGGACACAGGGACAGGATCTGGTGACACAGGGACAATCAATCATCCCTGCAGGACACAGGGACAGGATCTGGTGACACCGAGTCACTTGGGAGCCCTTTGGGAGCCAGGGCTGTGACAGCCTCCATCCTGAGGGTCCAGGGAAGCTCCGCATTCCCCGGGATCTCGCAGGATCCCAGAGCCCGTGGAGAGCCACCTCTGATCCGTCACCCGCTGTCACCCAGCCCGGGTGGGGACCCCCTCCGTCCCTGCAGGTGCCCAGGGTGACACTCGGAGCTCGGGGCTGGGGACAGGGTGGGGACAGGGCACAGCCACCACCCTGGGGGGCTCTTCCAGCCCCGGGGTCACTGCGGGGACAGCATTTGGGATCGGTGGTGGCAGCAGGGACAGGGGAACCGCAGGGGAGGGGCAGAGAGCTGGGCTGGGGGGCAGGAGGTGTCCCCAGAGCACCCTCAGGGGGAGCAGTGACCCTGTGCCTGAACAGTGACCCTGTGTCCCCAAACAGTGACCCTGCGCCAGAACAATGACTGTGTCCCCAAACAGTGACCCTGTGTCCCCAAACAGTGACCCCGTGTCCCCAAACAGTGACCCTGTGCCCAAACAGTGACCCTGTGTCCCCAAACAATGACTGTGTCCCCAAACAGTGACCCTGTGTCCCCAAACAGTGACCCTGTCCCAAAACAGTGACCCTGTGTCCCCAAGCACAGTGACCCTGTGCCTGAACAGTGACCCTGTGCCTGAACAGTGACCGTGTCCCCAAACAGTGACCCTGTGTCCCCAAGCACAGTGACCCTGTCCCCAAACAGTGACCCTGTGTCCCCAAACAGTGACTCTGTGTCCCCAAACAGTGACCACATCCCCAGTGACCGTGTCCCCAAGCACAGTGACCTTGTGCCCAAACAGTGACCCTGTGCCTGAACAGTGACCCTGTGCCAGAACAATGACCGTGTCCCCAAACAGTGACCGTGTCCCCAAACAGTGACCATGTCCCCAAACAGTGACCCTGTGTCCCCAAACAGTGACCCTGTGTCCCCAAACAGTGACCCTGTCCCAAAACAGTGACCCTGTGCCCAAACAGTGACCCTGTGTCCCCAAACAGTGACCCTGTCCCAAAACAGTGACCCTGTGTCCCCAAACAGTGACCCTGTCCCAAAACAGTGACCCTGTGCCCAAACAGTGACCCTGTGTCCCCAAACAGTGACCGTGTCCCCAAACAGTGACCATGTCCCCAAACAGTGACCCTGTGTCCAAACAGTGACCCCAAGCACAGTGACTATGCCCCAAGCACAGTGACCCTGTGTCCAAAGCACTGATCATGTCCCCAAGTGCAGTGACTCTGTCCCCAAACAGTGATCACATCCCCAGTGACCGTGTCCCCAAACAGTGACCCTGTCCCAAAACAGTGACCCTGTGCCCAAAGCACAGTGACCCTGTGCCCAAACAGTGATCACATCCCCAGTGACAGTGTCCCCAAGCACAGTGACCCTGTGTCCCCAAACAGTGATCACATCCCCAAACAGTGACCACATCCCCAGTGACCGTGTCCCCAAACAGTGACCCTGTGTCCCCAAACAGTGATCACATCCCCAGTGACCGTGTCCCCAAACAGTGACCCTGTGTCCCCAAACAGTGATCACATCCCCAGTGACCCTGTGTCCCCAAACAGTGACCACATCCCCAGTGACCATGTCCCCAAGCACTGACCCTGTCCCCAAGGCACAGGCAGAGTGTGAGCACACTCCCATCCCAGCCCCCAGATTTCTCCTCTATTGCTCCATTCATTTCTCCATTAATTTCTCCTCTATTTCTCTATTTCTCCATTCATTTCTCCATCTATTTCTCCTCTGTTTTTCCATCTACTTCTCCATTAAATTCTCTATTTCTCCATTAATTTCTCCATTTATTTCTCAGCTGGCACAGCTGGATCTGCGCTCTCTGTCCCTGCTCCTGGCTCCACGCAGCCTCTCCTTGCTCAGCTGGGACAGGTTCAGCTCCCGGGCTCTGAACCCAGACTGGGTCGGGTGGGAGGGATCTGAAATCCCACCCAGAGCCCCCCCTGCCACGGCAGGGACACCTCCCGCTGTGCCAGGCTGCTCCAGCCCGGCCTTGGGCACTGCCAGGGATCCAGGGGCAGCCACAGCTGTGCCAGGGCCTCAACACCCTGCCAGGGAACAATTCCTGCCCAAAATCCCACCCAAATCTCCCCTTTTCCAGCTCCAAGCCATTCCCTGTGTCCTGTCCCTCCAGCCCTTGTCCCCAGCCCCTCTCCAGCTCTCCTGGAGCCCTGCCAGGGCTCTGAGCTCTGGAGAATGCCCCTGGTTCCTCTCCAGGTGGATTCCCGTGGAGTTCCCATTTCCTCCTCCTCCCAACGCCGCCTTTGAACGAACCCTTCCAGATTTGCTCCATATTTTGTGGGAAGGAAGCGAATCCCCTTGGATTGGTGTCCTGGTGGGACCCTACAGCACACAGGAGGAGATCTGGTGGAGTTTAACCAACCCCAAAATGCTCCTCAGGATGGGGAGGGATTGGGCACGGGGAAAAACCACAACTGTTCCCGTTCTCATCCCCAATTTCCCACGGTGTGGGAAATACATTCTGATTTTAGCAACAAATCCGCCTCCCGAGCAGAAGCCGGGGGGGAGGGAAGTGGCCACCTTGAGCATCTCCAGACCCTGAAATGCCGCTCCCAACCCGCTCCAGCTGCAATTCCAGGCGCCAGGAGCTGCCAGAGCCTCCAGCACGGGAGCGAGGAGCCCCTGCACCAGAAACTGCAACGAGTCGTGGGGAAAACTTCTGCCACCAGGCAGAGCAGGGAATTCCCAGGGGCTGGAAATACTCTAAAAGTTGGCTTTTCGCAAATATTTAAATGATAATTTGTAATGTGGGAAGGTTTCTCTAGTTTGTTCTATTGTAATTTTTTTGGTTTATTATTTATTATTTTATTATGACAGGGTTTAGAAACGGTGATGGGATTAATGTGTATTTTTTGGGGGGTGGTTGTAGCGTGGTGTTAACAGCAAAAGCTGTTTTTGGAACACCTAAAGCGGAGGATGGAGGGAATCCTCCTGCGTTCCTGGACGATCCAGGGGAGGATAACGAGGAACCAAAGCTCCAAGGAGGAATTCATTGGTCCTGCCATCAGGAAATGGGACGTGAGGCCACCAAGAGGCGCCGCTAAAAAAAACCCTAAAAATTCACAAGGAGTAAAATAAAATGCTCAATTGGTGCAAGGCGGGGCAGGCTGGGAGAGCTGAAAGCTGGGAAAGAATTTCCAAACTCAAAGGAATTCCTGAATAATGCATGAGGCTCTTTTGAACATGTAAAAACTGGGGCATTTAAAGGAGTTTTCCCGAGTTAAAGGTGCGCTCTTGGCTGAATGCCGAGCACCGCTGTAACCGATATTTTTCCTTCATTTCTGTCTCCTAATTGTCTTTTTATTAAACTGTTTAATTTTTACCAAGAAAGCGAACCTCGTGGGTTTTTTTTTTTTCCAACACCTTTTTTTCCAGGCTGGAATGGAGGGTTCAGGGATGACCCCACTGCGGTCATCCAAACTGGGAAATGCGATCCCAAAAAAGGGACGGGGACGTGCTGGGAGCCGCAGGAGCCTCCTGCCCGCCGGGGCTGGAATTCCGGAATTCCTGGGGCGCTCCTGACACCCCAGGGCTGCTCGGGGGCCAGGGAGGGGAGAGGTGTTGTTGTGCGTTATTTGGGTTTACATTGTATTTCATTTCTAGATTGGGTTTTGTAAGGGTTTATTCTGTACCCTCCCCGTTCCCCTGGAATATGTATCCGGAAATTTGTCCCCGCTCCTTTTCCCCGCCCATTCTCCCACTCTGGAATGCAAAATTGTGAAAAGCGCATATTATATGGCTCTACGCAAGATTTACTACATGTGTTGTGCTGTGCTGATTGCTGGTGTTGTATTAACAGTTTGACAGTATGGTAAATGTAGTTTTGTAGTTAAAATGTAGTTTTTATGTACTAACCACAGGAAAGCGTAAATCTTTCAGAGAAAAAAGAATTTACTACCTCCTTATCAGAAGAGACCAACTCCTCCTATCTCTCTCAGCCTTGAGGATGCCATAAAGATTAAAAAAGAAAAAAAAAAAAAAAAGATACTAACCAGAGACGATTCTTTGTTTGAATGGAATTTATGCATCCTGTATGAAATGTATGAATATTCAACAGGCTATTGCTTTTAAGAGATAATCCTTTGTTAACAGGGATTCTTCTCCAGAGTTTTTTTGCTTGGGGAGGCACCCAGACGTCTGTAACTTTGTTTTTATTGTCTCGTATTGTCCTAACCCTAATTGTTCAATTTTTTACTCTAATTCTATTTTCATAACCATCTTATTTACTATTAAACTTTTAAAATTTTAAAACAAGTGATTGGCGTTTTTTCACAAAAATCCAGCTCTGTTCCGCTCCCACCTTATCCCTGACTGGCGCTGGCTTTGTCCCCGCCTCCAGCCGCTTCCCTTGGATAAAAGCCAGGAACGCAGGTGGAAAAGTTCTCTTGAGAGCTCCAGACCCTGCAGGGGCAGGACCTCAGGAGAAAGAGGGAATAAATCCCGGATTTCCCCCGGACCAAGTGCAAACCCCTTCCTTTTGTCATTCTCCTGCTCTCTCTAAAGGAAAAGCTGCTCTGGGATCTTTGGGACCCTGAGGAAAAAATCCTTCCAGCTGTGGTTTGTGTCTCGGGGCTCCGAGAGAGAGCGGAGAGGGGCTCTGGAGCCTGGGAATGCCCCGGGCAGGGATCCAGGGCACCCTCAGCAGCCGCAGTCCCCAAATCCCGGAGTCCCTGGGGCTGGAAAAGCGCTCCCAGCCCGGCCAGTCCCAGCCGTGCCCATCCCAGAGCTGAGCGCCACATCCAGGAATTCCCTGGACACCTCCGGGGATGGGCGCTGCAAAGCTGCCCCGAGCCCCCCTTCCACGGGGAAATTCCTGCCGGAAATTCCTGCTGGAAACTCCTCCCAGCGCCGGCTGCTCCCAGCTCCCGGGGAAAAGCGCTCGGGCTCCTCGCCAGGAGCATCCCGAGAGCCCCCGGCGAGCCTGGGGAGGGTCTGGGAGCAGGAGGAAAACCCAGGGATGCCAGCTGTGCTCCTCATCCCTGCAGGAATGTTTAACTCACTCCCTCCAGGAATATTCATTAACTCATTCCATCCAGGAATAATTCTGTATCCATCCCCTCCAGGAATATTTATTAACTCCTTCCATCCAGGAATATTTATTAACTCATTCCCTCCAGGAATATTTCTATATCCATTCCCTCTGGGAATATTCATTAACTCATTCCATGCAGGAGTATTTCTATATCCACTCCCTCCAGGAATATTTAACTCATTCCCTCCAGGAATATTGATTTCCTCAATCCCTGCAGGAATATTTATTGACTCATTCCATCCAGGAATATTTCTGTATCCATCCCCTCCAGGAATATTCATTAACTCATTCCATCCAGGAATAATTCTGTATCCATCCCCTCCAGGAATATTTAACTTATTCCCTCCAGGAATATTGATTTCCTCAATCCCTGCAGGAATATTTATTAACTCATTCCCTCCAGGAATATTTCTATATCCATTCCCTCTGGGAATATTTATTAACTCATTCCATGCAGGAGTATTTCTATATCCACTCCCTCCAGGAATATTTAACTCATTCCCTCCAGGAATATTGATTTCCTCAATCCCTGCAGGAATATTTATTGACTCATTCCATCCAGGAATATTTCTGTATCCATTCCCTCCAGGAATATTTATTAACTCATTCCATGCAGGAGTATTTCTATATCCACTCCCTCCAGGAATATTTATTAACTCATTCCCTCCAGGAATATTTCTGTATCCATTCCCTCCAGGAATATTTCTATATCCATTTCCTGCAGGAATATTTATTAACTCCTTCCGTGCAGGAATATTTCTATATCCATTTCCTGCAGGAATATTTCTATATCCATTTCCTGCAGGAATATTTATTAACTCATTCCCTGCAGGAATATTCTATATCCATTCCCTGCAGGAATATTTATTAACTCATTCCCTCCAGGAATATTTATTAACTCATTCCCTGCAGGAATATTTCTATATCCATTTCCTGCAGGAATATTTATTAACTCATTCCCTCCAGGAATATTTCTATATCCATTTCCTGCAGGAATATTTATTAACTCCTTTCCTGCAGGAATATCTCTGTATCCATCCCCCGCAGGAATATTTATCTCCTCAATCCCTGCAGGAATATTTATTAACTCCTTCCCTGCAGGAATATCTCCGTATCCATCCCCTGCAGGAATATTTATCTCCTCAATCCCTGCAGGAATATTTCTCTCCCCATTCCCAGCGCTGCTCCCCTTGGATCGATTCCCCGGGAAAGGAAAGCGAAGGTCCCGGTTCGGGGGCTTCCCTGACCGATTCCACAGGCGATGCGCACACCAGGGCAGCTCCTGGGTTTGGGAAGGGGACGGGACAGGGCGGGAGGAGCAGCCAGTGCCACTCCCGGCTCGGGAACGGGACCGATCCCTGCCCAAGGAAAGCCAGCAGCTCTCCAGGCATTTCGGAAATCGCTCCCGGGATCCCCCCGGGAGAGCCACGGCCGCTCTGCGGGGCCGGGGGCGCCTGGGGTGAGCAGGAGAGCCGAAATTCCCAAATTCCCCGATTCCCAAATTCCGCCCCGGCCCCAGCAGCGAGCCCGGCGGGAGGCTCCGGTACCTTTTGGTTGGCGTGGGCGCTCCCGAGGAGACCTGGGTGAGCACGGCCTCGGTCACGATGCTCACGGGCCTGGGGGGGCTGCAAGAGAGGAGATCCCGTCAGGGGAGAGGGGAAAACACCAGGGATCATCCAAACCTGACAGGGATCCTGCCAGGGAGCAGAGAAAGCCACCAGGGATAATCCAAACCTGACAGGGATCCTGTCAGAGAGCAGGGAAAAACCCCAGGGATCATCCAAACCTGACAGGGATCCCGTCAGGGGAGAGGGAAAACACCAGGGATCATCCAAACCTGACAGGGATCCTGCCAGGGAGCAGGGAAAAACACCAGGGATCATCCAAACCTGACAGGGATCCTGTCAGGGGAGAGGGAAAACCCCAGGGATCATCCAAACCTGACAGGGATCCCGTCAGGGGAGAGGGAAAAACACCAGAGAGATCATCCAAACCTGACAGGGATCCTGTCAGAGAGCAGGGAAAACACCAGGGATCATCCAAACCTGACAGGGATCCCGTCAGGGGAGAGGGAAAACACCAGGGATCATCCAAACCTGACAGGGATCCTGCCAGGGAGCAGGGAAAAACACCAGGGATAATCCAAACCTGACAGGGATCCTGTCAGGGAGCAGGGAAAACACCAGGGATCATCCAAACCTGACAGGGATCCTGTCAGGGAGCAGGGAAAACACCAGGGATCATCCAAACCTGACAGGGATCCTGCCAGGGAACAGGGAAAAACACCAGGGATAATCCAAACCTGACAGGGATCCTGCCAGGGAGCAGGGAAAACACCAGGGATCATCCAAACCTGACAGGGATCCTGCCAGGGGAGAGGGAAAAACACCAGGGATAATCCAAACCTGACAGGGATCCTGCCAGGGAGCAGGGAAAAACACCAGGGATCATCCAAACCTGACAGGGATCCTGTCAGAGAGCAGGGAAAAACACCAGGGATAATCCAAACCTGACAGGGATCCTGCCAGGGAGCAGGGAAAAACACCAGGGATCATCCAAACCTGACAGGGATCCTGTCAGGGGAGAGGGAAAACCCCAGGGATCATCCAAACCTGACAGGGATCCCGTCAGGGGAGAGGGAAAAACACCAGAGAGATCATCCAAACCTGACAGGGATCCTGTCAGAGAGCAGGGAAAACACCAGGGATCATCCAAACCTGACAGGGATCCCGTCAGGGGAGAGGGAAAACACCAGGGATCATCCAAACCTGACAGGGATCCTGCCAGGGAGCAGGGAAAAAACACCAGGGATAATCCAAACCTGACAGGGATCCTGTCAGGGAGCAGGGAAAACACCAGGGATCATCCAAACCTGACAGGGATCCTGTCAGGGAGCAGGGAAAACACCAGGGATCATCCAAACCTGACAGGGATCCTGCCAGGGAACAGGGAAAAACACCAGGGATAATCCAAACCTGACAGGGATCCTGCCAGGGAGCAGGGAAAACACCAGGGATCATCCAAACCTGACAGGGATCCTGCCAGGGGAGAGGGAAAAAACACCAGGGATAATCCAAACCTGACAGGGATCCTGCCAGGGAGCAGGGAAAAACACCAGGGATCATCCAAACCTGACAGGGATCCTGTCAGAGAGCAGGGAAAAACAAGGTCACCAGGAGAGTGGTCAGTGTGGGAATGGCCAGTGTCACAGTGGTCAGTGTCACAATGGTCAGTGTCACAATGGTCAGTGTCACAGTGGTCAGTGTCACAGTGGTCAGTGTTACAATGGTCAGTGTCACAGTGGTCAGTGTCACAATGGTCAGTGTCACAGTGGTCAGTGTCACAGTGGTCAGTGTCACAGTGGTCAGTGTCACAGTGGTCAGTGTTACAATGGTCAGTGTCACAGCGGTCAGTGTCACAGTGGTCAGTGTTACAGTGGTCAGTGTCACAGTGGTCAGTGTTACAATGGTCAGTGTTACAGTGGTCAGTGTCACAGTGGTCAGTGTGGGAATGGTCAGTGTCACAATGGTCAGTGTTACAGTGGTCAGTGTCACAATGGTCAGTGTTACAATGGTCAGTGTCACAGTGGTCAGTGTCACAGTGGTCAGTGTCACAGTGGTCAGTGTTACAGTGGTCAGTGTCACAGTGGTCAGTGTTACAGTGGTCAGTGTTACAGTGGTCAGTGTCACAGTGGTCAGGGTTACAATGGTCAGTGTTACAGTGGTCAGTGTTACAGTGGTCAGTGTCACAGTGGTCAGTGTTACAGTGGTCAGTGTTACAGTGGTCAGTGTCACAGTGGTCAGTGTCACAGTGGTCAGTGTTACAGTGGTCAGTGTCACAGTGGTCAGTGTTACAGTGGTCAGTGTCACAGTGGTCAGTGTTACAGTGGTCAGTGTTACAGTGGTCAGTGTCACAGTGGTCAGTGTTACAGTGGTCAGTGTTACAGTGGTCAGTGTCACAGTGGTCAGTGTTACAGTGGTCAGTGTCACAGTGGTGTCACAGTGGTCAGTGTTACAGTGGTCAGTGTCACAGTGGTCAGTGTCACAGTGGTCAGTGTTACAGTGGTCAGTGTTACAATGGTCAGTGTTACAGTGGTCAGTGTTACAGTGGTCAGTGTTACAGCGGTCAGTGTTACAGTGGTCAGTGTCACAGTGGCCAGTGTTACAATGGTCAGTGTTACAGTGGTCAGTGTCACAGTGGTCAGTGTTACAGTGGCCAGTGTTACAGTGGTCAGTGTTACAATGGTCAGTGTCACAGTGGTCAGTGTTACAGTGGTCAGTGTTACAGTGGTCAGTGTCACAATGGTCAGTGTCACAATGGTCAGTGTCACAGTGGCCAGTGTCACAGTGGTCAGTGTTACAGTGGTCAGTGTCACAATGGTCAGTGTCACAGTGGTCAGTGTTACAATGGTCAGTGTCACAGTGGTCAGTGTTACAGTGGTCAGTGTCACAGTGGTCAGTGTCACAGTGGTCAGTGTCACAGTGGTCAGTGTTACAATGGTCAGTGTTACAATGGTCAGTGTCACAATGGTCAGTGTTACAATGGTCAGTGTCACAGTGGTCAGTGTCACAGTGGTCAGTGTCACAGTGGTCAGTGTTACAGCGGTCAGTGTTACAATGGTCAGTGTCACAGTGGTCAGTGTCACAGTGGTCAGTGTTACAATGGTCAGTGTCACAGTGGTCAGTGTCACAGTGGTCAGTGTTACAATGGTCAGTGTTACAATGGTCAGTGTTACAGTGGTCAGTGTCACAGTGGTCAGTGTCACAGTGGTCAGTGTTACAATGGTCAGTGTCACAGTGGTCAGTGTCACAGTGGTCAGTGTCACAATGGTCAGTGTCACAGTGGTCAGTGTCACAGTGGTCAGTGTCACAATGGTCAGTGTCACAGTGGTCAGTGTCACAGTGGTCAGTGTCACAATGGTCAGTGTTACAGTGGTCAGTGTTACAGTGGTCAGTGTTACAATGGTCAGTGTCACAGTGGTCAGTGTTACAATGGTCAGTGTTACAATGGTCAGTGTTACAGTGGTCAGTGTTACAGTGGTCAGTGTCACAGTGGCCAGTGTTACAATGGTCAGTGTTACAGTGGTCAGTGTCACAGTGGTCAGTGTCACAGTGGTCAGTGTTACAGTGGTCAGTGTTACAGTGGTCAGTGTTACAATGGTCAGTGTTACAGTGGTCAGTGTCACAGTGGTCCGTGTCACAGTGGTCCGTGTCACAGTGGTCAGTGTTACAATGGTCAGTGTCACAGTGGTCAGTGTCACAGTGGTCAGTGTTACAGTGGTCAGTGTCACAGTGGTCAGTGTTACAGTGGTCAGTGTTACAATGGTCAGTGTTACAGTGGTCAGTGTTACAGTGGTCAGTGTCACAGTGGTCAGTGTTACAGTGGTCAGTGTTACAGTGGTCAGTGTCACAGTGGTCAGTGTTACAGTGGTCAGTGTCACAGTGGTCAGTGTCACAGTGGTCAGTGTTACAGTGGTCAGTGTCACAGTGGTCAGTGTCACAGTGGTCAGTGTTACAGTGGTCAGTGTTACAATGGTCAGTGTCACAATGGTCAGTGTCACAATGGTCAGTGTTACAGTGGTCAGTGTTACAGTGGTCAGTGTTACAATGGTCAGTGTCACAGTGGTCAGTGTCACAGTGGTCAGTGTCACAGTGGTCAGTGTTACAGTGGTCAGTGTCACAGTGGTCAGTGTTACAATGGTCAGTGTTACAATGGTCAGTGTTACAGTGGTCAGTGTCACAGTGGTCAGTGTTACAGTGGTCAGTGGTACAATGGTCAGTGTCACAGTGGTCAGTGTTACAATGGTCAGTGTCACAGTGGTCAGTGTTACAATGGTCAGTGTTACAGTGGTCAGTGTCACAGTGGTCAGTGTCACAGTGGTCAGTGTTACAGTGGTCAGTGTCACAGTGGTCAGTGTTACAATGGTCAGTGTTACAATGGTCAGTGTTACAATGGTCAGTGTTACAGTGGTCAGTGTCACAGTGGTCAGTGTTACAGTGGTCAGTGGTACAATGGTCAGTGTCACAGTGGTCAGTGCCACAGTGGTCAGTGTTACAATGGTCAGTGTCACAGTGGTCAGTGCCACAGTGGTCAGTGTTACAATGGTCAGTGTTACAGTGGTCAGTGTCACAGTGGTCAGTGTCACAGTGGTCAGTGTCACAGTGGTCAGTGTTACAATGGTCAGTGTTACAATGGTCAGTGTGGGAATGGTCAGTGTGGGAATGGTCAGTGTTACAGTGGTCAGTGTTACAATGGTCAGTGTCACAGTGGTCAGTGTTACAGTGGTCAGTGTTACAGTGGTCAGTGTCACAGTGGTCAGTGTCACAGTGGTCAGTGTTACAATGGTCAGTGTCACAGTGGTCAGTGTCACAGTGGTCAGTGTTACAATGGTCAGTGTTACAATGGTCAGGGTTACAATGGTCAGTGTCACAGTGGTCAGTGTTACAGTGGTCAGTGTCACAGTGGTCAGTGTTACAGTGGTCAGTGTCACAGTGGTCAGTGTCACAGTGGTCAGTGTTACAATGGTCAGTGTTACAATGGTCAGTGTTACAATGGTCAGTGTCACAGTGGTCAGTGTTACAGTGGTCAGTGTTACAGTGGGCAGTGTTACAATGGTCAGTGTTACAATGGTCAGTGTTACAGTGGTCAGTGTCACAGTGGTCAGTGTTACAATGGTCAGTGTCACAGTGGTCAGTGTTACAATGGTCAGTGTCACAGTGGTCAGTGTCACAGTGGTCAGTGTTACAGTGGTCAGTGTTACAATGGTCAGTGTCACAGTGGTCAGTGTCACAGTGGTCAGTGTCACAGTGGTCAGTGTTACAGTGGTCAGTGTCACAGTGGTCAGTGTCACAGCAGGGGATGGCACACAAGTTCAGGGGATGGCATCACCCCACCCCAGGGCAAACCCTGGGAGCAGCTCCCAGGGAAAACCACAGGGAAATCTGGAAATGGGGCAGATTCATCCCTGGGGAACGGCGAATTCCCACCCTTTGTTCAGCAGGGGGGGATGAGGAACGTGTCTCTGCTGCCCTGGGCAATTCCAGGATCACTGAATCCCCGGGGTTGGGAACGAGCTCCCAGATCATGGAATCCCAGCTGTGCCTGATCCTCACCGTGTCCCCAAGAGCTCTGAGTGCCACCTCCAGGTGACACCTCCAGGGCTGGGCACTGCAAAGCTCCCTGGGCACTGCCAAGGCCTGAGCCCCCTTTCCATGGGGAAATTCCTGCTGCAGTCCGAGCTGAGCCTGGCCTGGCCCAGCCTGAGGCCATTTCCCCTTGTCCTGTCCCTGTTCCCTGGGAGCACAGCCCGACCCCCCCTGGCTGTCCCCTCCTGTCAGGGACTTGTGCAGAGCCACAGGGTCCCACTGAGCCTCCTTTTCTCCAGGCTCAGCCCCTTCCCAGCTCCCTCAGCCTCTCCTGGGGCTCCATTCCCTTTCCCAGCTCCCTCGGCCTCTCCTGGGGCTCCATTCCCTTTCCCAGCTCCCTCAGCCTCTGCTGGGGCTCCATTCCCTTTCCCAGCTCCCTCAGCCTCTGCTGGGGCTCCATTCCCTTTCCCAGCTCCCTCAGCCTCTCCTGGGGCTCCATTCCCTTTCCCAGCTCCCTCAGCCTCTCCTGGGGCTCCATTCCCTTTCCCAGCTCCCTCGGCCTCTCCTGGGGCTCCATTCCCTTTCCCAGCTCCGTTCCCTGCCCTGGACACGCTCCAGCCCCTGGGGAAGGTGAATCCCTCGTTGCAGCATCGCTGCCCCTCTGCCAAACCACAGCCTGGAAAGGATTCACCAGGATTCACCAACAACTTCCACCTCATTGTTTACATTCTTTGCTGCCCATTTTGGTGTTCCCTCCCTCCCTCCAAGAGCACCGCGGGGTTTTTTTGGTTTTTTTGTTTTGTTTTGTTTTGTTTTTTCCCTTCCAAGCCCTGTTTTCCCCAGAACCTTTGGCCTCTCGTTAAACTTCCCCCAGTTATTCGTATTTTCATTCTTCATTTACCCAGCTGGAGCAGATCTCAGCTATTGCGGAGTCTCTGCCCCAGCATTTATTTGTCGGCGCCGATTCCTCGTCACCCATCGAACACAATCGAGCCCTGGCACCCCGGAGAGACTCTGGGAGCCTGGAGCAATTCCGGTTTGGAGCTGAGTTCCAGCAGAAAACCTCTCCTGGCCGCAGCCCCTGTCACAGCTGAACCCCAGGGGAGGGGTTATTGCTATTTTTGGCGTTTCAGCTCCCAAAGGCCTCACGCCCCTCACACAAACCCCAGGGGGATTTTTCTGTGTCCCTGTGATTTCCCGGCCGTTTGGTGCTGGATTTAAATCACCTGCTTCCCGAATTTCTGCGCCAGGCCGGTGCCTGGTGTTCCCAGAGCTGTCCTCAGGCCATCAGCGCCCATTTCCTGATCCTCTGGAGCTTTAGGGGCTCGTGTTTAATTCAATTTACATTGAATTAAAGCTGCCAGCACAGAGCAGAGCTGTGCGCTGCTGCCAGAGATGGATGGGCAGCTGTGCCTGTCCCCATGTTCCTGTCCCCGTGTCCCCATGTCCCTGTCTCTGTCCCTGTCCCCATGTTCCTGTCCCCGTGTCCCCATGTCCCTGTCCCCATGTTCCTGTCCCTGTGTCCCTGTGTCCCCATGTCCCTGTCTCTGTCCCTGTCCCCATGTTCCTGTCCCCGTGTCCCCATGTCCCCATGTCCCCATCTCTGTCCCTGTCCCCATGTTCCTGTCCCCGTGTCCCCGTGTCCCCATGTCCCTGCCTCTGTCCCTGTCCCCATGTCCCTGTCCCCATCTTCCTGTCCCTGTCCCCATGTCCCTGTCCCCATGTCCCTGTCTCTGTCCCCATGTTCCTGTCCCTGTCCATGTCCTGTCCCTGTCCCGTCCCTGTCCCCACATCCCTGTCCCCATGTTCCTGTCCCATCCCTGTCCCTGTCCCCATGTTCCTGTCCCTGTCCCCATGTCCCTGTCCCCATGTTCCTGTCCCTGTCCATGTCCTGTCCCTGTCCCCATGTCCCTGTCTCTGCAGAAGCTGTGACATGTCCCCATGTCCCCATGTCCCTGCAGGAACTGTACAGCCCTGTCCCCATGTCCCTGTCCCCATGTCCCTGTCCCCATGTCCCTGTCTCTGCAGGAGCTGGGACATGTCCCCATGTCCAGGAAGGGAAAGGCAGAGATGGATCAGAAGGAAAAGGCAGAGACGATGGATCAGAAGGAAAAGGCAGTGAGGGATCAGAAGGAAAAGGCAGAGATGGATCAGAAGGAAAAGGAAAAGGCAGAGACGATGGATCAGAAGGAAAAGGGAAAGGCAGTGACGATGGATCAGAAGGAGAAGGCAGAGACGATGGATCAGAAGGAAAAGGGAAAGGCAGAGATGATGGATCAGAAGGAGAAGGCAGAGAGGATGGATCAGAAGGAAAAGCCCCGCAGCGTTGGGAGGAGGGCCAGTGCTGTGCACCATGCACAGCCCTGCCCCTGGCCCTGCTGAGCCCGTGTGTTTGCAGAGGTGGAGGAACTCCCAAGGAGAAGGAGCGCTGAACTGAGCTCTGAACGCAGCAGCAGCGCTGAACTGAGCTCTGAACGCAGCAGCAGCAGCAGCGCTGAACTGAGCTCTGAACGCAGCAGCAGCGCTGAACTGAGCTCTGAACGGAGCAGCAGCAGCAGCGCTGAACTGAGCTCTGAACGCAGCAGCAGCAGCGCTGAACTGAGCTCTGAACGCAGCAGCAGTGCTGAACTGAGCTCTGAACGCAGCAGCAGCAGCAGCGCTGAACTGAGCTCTGAACGCAGCAGCAGTGCTGAACTGAGCTCTGAACGCAGCAGCAGTGCTGAACTGAGCTCTGAACGCAGCAGCAGTGCTGAACTGAGCTCTGAACGCAGCAGCAGCGCTGAACTGAGCTCTGAACGCAGCAGCAGCAGCGCTGAACTGAGCTCTGAACGCAGCAGCAGCAGCACTGAACTGAGCTCTGAATGCAGCAGCAGCGCTGAACTGAGCTCTGAACGCAGCAGCAGCGCTGAACTGAGCTCTGAACGCAGCAGCAGCACTGAACTGAGCTCTGAATGCAGCAGCAGCGCTGAACTGAGCTCTGAATGCAGCAGCAGCAGCGCTGAACTGAGCTCTGAATGCAGCAGCAGCGCTGAACTGAGCTCTGAACGCAGCAGCAGCGCTGAACTGAGCTCTGAATGCAGCAGCAGCGCTGAACTGAGCTCTGAACGCAGCAGCAGCAGCACTGAACTGAGCTCTGAACGCAGCAGCAGCACTGAACTGAGCTCTGAACGGAGCAGCAGCACTGAACTGAGCTCTGAACGGAGCAGCAGCAGCGCTGAACTGAGCTCTGAACGCAGCAGCAGCACTGAACTGAGCTCTGAACGGAGCAGCAGCAGCGCTGAACTGAGCTCTGAACGCAGCAGCAGCAGCGCTGAACTGAGCTCTGAACGCAGCAGCAGCGCTGAACTGAGCTCTGAACGCAGCAGCAGCAGCGCTGAACTGAGCTCTGAACGCAGCAGCAGCAGCAGCGCTGAACTGAGCTCTGAACGCAGCAGCAGCAGCAGCGCTGAACTGAGCTCTGAACGGAGCAGCAGCGCTGAACTGAGCTCTGAACGCAGCAGCAGCAGCAGCGCTGAACTGAGCTCTGAACGGAGCAGCAGCGCTGAACTGAGCTCTGAACGCAGCAGCAGCAGCAGCGCTGAACTGAGCTCTGAACGCAGCAGCAGCGCTGAGCTGAGCTCTGAACGCAGCAGCAGCGCTGAGCTGAGCTCTGAACGCAGCAGCAGCAGCGCTGAACTGAGCTCTGAACGCAGCAGCAGCAGCGCTGAACTGAGCTCTGAACGCAGCAGCAGCAGCGCTGAACTGAGCTCTGAACGCAGCAGCAGCAGCAGCGCTGAACTGAGCTCTGAACGCAGCAGCAGCAGCAGCGCTGAACTGAGCTCTGAACGCAGCAGCAGCAGCAGCGCTGAACTGAGCTCTGAACGCAGCAGCAGCAGCAGCGCTGAACTGAGCTCTGAACGCAGCAGCAGCAGCGCTGAACTGAGCTCTGAACGCAGCAGCAGCAGCAGCACTGACCCCTGAGCTCTGAACGCAGCAGCAGCAGCAGCAGCAGCGCTGAACTGAGCTCTGAACGCAGCAGCAGCGGCGCTGAACTGAGCTCTGAACGCAGCAGCAGCAGCGCTGAACTGAGCTCTGAATGCAGCAGCAGCAGCAGCGCTGAACTGAGCTCTGAACGCAGCAGCAGCAGCGCTGACCCCTGAGCTCTGAACGCAGCAGCAGCGCTGAACTGAGCTCTGAATGCAGCAGCAGCGCTGAACTGAGCTCTGAACGCAGCAGCAGCGCTGAACTGAGCTCTGAACGCAGCAGCAGCGCTGAACTGAGCTCTGAACGCAGCAGCAGCACTGAACTGAGCTCTGAACGCAGCAGCAGCGCTGAACTGAGCTCTGAACGCAGCAGCAGCAGCACTGAACTGAGCTCTGAACGCAGCAGCAGCAGCAGCGCTGAACTGAGCTCTGAACGGAGCAGCAGCAGCAGCGCTGAACTGAGCTCTGAACGCAGCAGCAGCGCTGAACTGAGCTCTGAACGCAGCAGCAGCGGTGCTGAACTGAGCTCTGAACGCAGCAGCAGCAGCGCTGAACTGAGCTCTGAACGCAGCAGCAGCAGCGCTGAACTGAGCTCTGAACGCAGCAGCAGCAGCAGCAGCGCTGAACTGAGCTCTGAACGCAGCAGCAGCAGCGCTGAACTGAGCTCTGAATGCAGCAGCAGCAGCAGCGCTGAACTGAGCTCTGAACGCAGCAGCAGCAGTGCTGAACTGAGCTCTGAACGCAGCAGCAGCAGCGCTGAACTGAGCTCTGAACGCAGCAGCAGCAGCAGCAGCGCTGAACTGAGCTCTGAACGCAGCAGCAGCGCTGAACTGAGCTCTGAACGCAGCAGCAGCGCTGAACTGAGCTCTGAACGCAGCAGCAGCAGCAGCGCTGAACTGAGCTCTGAACGCAGCAGCAGCAGCAGCAGCGCTGAACTGAGCTCTGAACGCAGCAGCAGCAGCGCTGAACTGAGCTCTGAACGCAGCAGCAGTGCTGAACTGAGCTCTGAACGCAGCAGCAGCAGCAGCGCTGAACTGAGCTCTGAACGCAGCAGCAGCAGCAGCGCTGAACTGAGCTCTGAACGCAGCAGCAGCAGCAGCGCTGAACTGAGCTCTGAACACAGCAGCAGCAGCAGCGCTGAACTGAGCTCTGAACGCAGCAGCAGCGCTGAACTGAGCTCTGAACGCAGCAGCAGCAGCGCTGAACTGAGCTCTGAACACAGCAGCAGCAGCTGAACTGAGCTCTGAACGCAGCAGCAGCAGCGCTGAACTGAGCTCTGAACGCAGCAGCAGCAGCAGCAGCAGCGCTGAACTGAGCTCTGAACGCAGCAGCAGCAGCACTGACCCCTGAGCTCTTCCCACCCCGAGTGCAGCTGGCCCAGGGAAACCGGAGCAGAATTTCCGTTTCTGTTCCGTGGAGCCCCGTCCATCCCTCGGAGCACGGCCCCGGGGCGAGCTCCGGGAGAGGAGGGGGACCCTCGGGAGGGAGGGACCGCCGGGAACGGGCGGGGAGCAGAGCGGGAACCAGCAGGAACGGGCTCCAGGCCGGGCTGGGAGGAGCCCAGCAGCTCTACCACGCTACACGAAGCTCGGCAGGGTCTCACCTGTCCGGACTTTTGGGAATTTAGCCTCCAGCTTTTCCTTAGGGGATGCCGCGCTGTTAAAGGAGCGAGCAGAAGAGGCAGTCAGCGCAACCACCGGGATGTGGGCACAGGGGAGGGCACGGCCCTGGCTCTGGGAACGCCGCAGGGAACCCGCCGCCGGAGGAGCCTGGCACTGGGGGGTCAGATAAACCCGGGCCGCCGAGCTGCCCTCACCCCCGGAGTGCCCACTTCCACGCTCCCGGAATCGGCAGCGCTCCGTTCTCCTGGAATCACACCCGGTGGAATCCCCGTCCTCCCCACGCGTGTGAGGAGCTTCTCCCCAGCCCCCGCAGGACACCGAGATTCCTTCGCAGACTGAGTTCCGTTTGTTTGGGAGATTTTCTCTCAGTTTTTCCGCCGGAGGTGAAAACTGACAGAGGGGAAGCGGAGGGAGCCCGGGCTGCTCAGAGCAGCGCCGGTGCAGAGGTTTTCCACCCAAAGCATCCCACCGCTCCCACGGTGAGGGTGACAGAAATGCCCCGGAGAGAGGATGCAGGCAGCACCAGGGGCTGAGCCTGCACCGTGTTTGTACAAATTAATTTATAATAAATGATAAAACAGAGCCTGACCCAGCACAGGGAGGAGTGAGAGACCAGGGCAGCACCAGGGGCTGAGCCTGCACCGTGTTTGTACAAATTAATTTATATAAATGAGGAAATCGAGGTTGATCCAGCACAGGGAGGAGTGAGAGACCTGGGCAGAACCAGGAGCTGAGCCTGCACCGTGTTTGTACAAATTAATTTATATAAATGAGGAAATCGAGGCTGACCCAGCACGGGGAGGAGTGAGAGACCTGGGCAGCACCAGGAGCCGAGCCTGCACCGTGTTTGTACAAATTAATTAATAATAAATGATAAAACAGAGCCTGACCCAGCACAGGGAGGAGTGAGAGACCTGGGCAGAACCAGGAGCTGAGCCTGCACCGTGTTTGTACAAATTAATTTGTATAAATGAGAAAACAGAGCCTGACCTGAGAGGAATGACAAGGTTTGTCTTTACTCACAAGCCCTGGGTCTGCTGGTAGATAAAACCAGCGCTGAGAGATGAGAGAAACAATAGAATTATTCTATTGATTGATGAATGGAAAAGAAGATACTTGCCTTTACAAACAAACTGTAGGGTTGTTTGTAAATGAATATTGAAAGATGAAAGCAACAATGGGGAAAAACCCATAAATCCCATAAAAATTAAAGATTAGGGGGGTTATACATGAAAAGGGGAATCTTAGGCATTTCAGGAAGTCTGCACCTCCCAAGTACCTCAGCCAATGGGGAAAGAGAGAGGGAAATGCGGCCGGGAAATTGGGATAAAAAGGAGGCTGAGTCCTCCGAAAAACTGAGAGACCCCAGGAGAAATGCCCCATGGCCTCTCCCTTTATTGGAATAAAGTCAAAGGACTGCTCTGTCTCCATTTCGGACATAAACCTCTGGTGTTCGTGGATTAATTCTCCTAACAGACCCAGCACAGGGAGGAGTGAGAGACCTGGGCAGCACCAGGGGCTGAACCTGCACCGTGTTTGTACAATTAATTTATATAAATGATAAAACAGCCTGAGCCAGCAGAGGGAGGAGTGAGAGACCAGGGCAGAACCAGGGGCTGAGCCTGCACCGTGTTTGTACAAATTAATTTATAATAAATGATAAAACAGAGCCTGACCCAGCACAGGGAGGAGTGAGAGACCTGGGCAGAACCAGGAGCTGAGCCTGCACCGTGTTTGTACAAATTAATTTATATAAATGAGAAAACAGAGCCTGACCCAGCACAGGGAGGAGTGAGAGACCCAGGCAGCACCAGGGGCTGAACCTGCATGTGTCTGACACGGTTTGTACAATTAATTTATATAAATGATAAAACAGAGCCTGAGCCAGCAGAGGGACAAGTGAGAGACCTGGGCAGAACCAGGGGCTGAACCTGCACGCGTCTGACACTGTTTGTACAATTAATTTATACAAATGATAAAACAGCCTGAGCCAGCAGAGGGAGGAGTGAGAGGTGGCCCTGGAGGGGACAGGGAGGTGGCAGAGCTGCAGGCAGGACACAGCTCTGAGCCTCCTCACACCTCCACAGCCTCCAGAGGAAATAATGCTGGAAACCTTTGCTGTATTCATCTAGTTGAGTTAGTTTCTGTTATTAATGGAGCTTAGAAATAGCAGTGTAAATATAAATAATATATAAAATTAATATATTTCTTAGGCTGTAGCCCGGTATTAAAATAAAGACTGCTTTTGTAAATATAACCCAGGGAATGGGAAGATCATCAGGAAACCCCCTCTCATTCCTGGGTTATCTTATCCAGTGACCAGAGCTCCAAAGGAAGAATTTATTGAATTTCTTGATCCCCTGTCCTCAGAGAATGGGACGCGAGAGCACCACGAGGCACCACCCAGAGATTTCTCCACAAGGAGCAATAAAATGTTGAATTGGTGAAGTGGGGGCAGCTTGGGGGGGCTGAAACCAAGGGAATTTCTAACCTCAAAGGAATGTTTGAATAATGCATGAGGGCCTTTTGAATGTGTAACAAACCGGGGCATTTCCAGAGGTGTTTCCTGGGCTAGGGGATGTTTTTGCCTGAATGCCAGATTTTGTTCTTCGCTTGTTTGTCTCCTAATTGTCTCTTTTTTATTTTTTTTTTTTTAAGTTTTATAAAACATATAAATTGTACTGAGGAAGGGAAGCTCGTTTTTCACAAGGGGCACTCACACCATGGGGGAGAGGTGCAGGGGCTGAGGAGGGGGTTCAGGGGTTCAGGATGGATTCAGGATGGGTTCAGGGGTTCAGGATGGGTTCAGGATGGGTTCAGGAGAGGTTCAGGATGGGTTCAGAGGTACAGGATGGGTTCAGCAGTTCAGGAATTCAGGGGTTCAAAGGGGGTTCAGGCGTTCAGGAGGGGGTTCAGGATGGGTTCAGGGGTTCAGGAGGGGGTTCAGGGGTTCAGGATGGATTCAGGATGGGTTCAGGGGTTCAGGATGGGTTCAGGATGGGTTCAGGATGGGTTCAGCATTTCAGGAATTCAGGGGTTCAGGGTTCGGGGGTTCAGGATGGGTTCAGGAGGGGTTCAGAGGTACAAGATGGGTTCAGCAGTTCAGGAATTCAGGGGTTCAGAGGGGGTTCAGGGGTTCAGGAGAGGTACAGGAGGGGTTCAGGATGGGTTCAGGGGTTCAGGATGGATTCAGGATGGGTTCAGGGGTTCAGGAGGGGTTCAGAGGTACAGGATGGATTCAGGATGGGTTCAGGATGGATTCAGAGGTTCAGGATGGGTTCAGCATTTCAGGAATTCAGGGGTTCAGGGTTCAGGGGTTCAGGATGGGTTCAGGATGGGTTCAGGATGGGTTCAGGAGAGGTTCAGGATGGGTTCAGAGGTACAGGATGGGTTCAGCAGTTCAGGAATTCAGGGGTTCAAAGGGGGTTCAGGGGTTCAGGAGGGGTTCAGGATAGGTTCAGGATGGATTCAGCATGGGTTCAGAGGTACAGGATGGGTTCAGGGGTTCAGGGGGGGGTTCAGGATGGGTTCAGGGATTCAGGATGGATTCAGGATGGGTTCAGAGGTACAGGAGGGGTTCAGGGGTTCAGGAGTTCAGGGGTTCAGAGGAGGTTCAGGGGTTCAGGAGAGGTTCAGGAGAGGTTCAGGAGAGGTTCAGGATGGATTCAGGATGGGTTCAGGGGTTCAGGATGGATTCAGGATGGGTTCAGAGGTACAGGAAGGGTTCAGGGGTTCAGGAGTTCAGGGGTTCAGGGGTTCAGGAGAGGTTCAGGAGGGGGTTCAGGATGGGTTCAGGATGGGTTCAGAGGTACAGGAGGGGTTCAGGGGTTCAGGAGTTCAGGGGTTCAGAGGGGGTTCAGGGGTTCAGGAGAGGTTCAGGAGGGGGTTCAGGAAAGGTTAAGGGGTTCAGAGGTACAGAAGGGGGTTCAGGGGTACTCAGACGATGTAGGAAGGGTTCAGGCGTTCAGGAGATGTTCAGGATGGGTTCAGGGGTTTAGGATGGGTTCAGGATGGGTTCAGGGGTTCAAGAAGGTGTTCAGGGGTAGTCAGACGATGTGGGAAGGGTTCAGGAGTTCAGGGGTTCAGGAGAGGTTCAGGATGGATTCAGGATGGGTTCAGGAGTTCAGGGGGGCTCAGGGGTCCCAGGTACTCACACGATGTGGGCCAGGTCCAGCGGTTCAGAGGGGATTCAGGGGTACAGGAGGGGTTCAGGATGGGTTCTGGGGTTCAGGGGTGTTCAGGGGGGCTCAGGGGTCCCAGGTACTCACACGATGTGGGCCAGGTCCAGCGGTTTCTCGGGCTGCTCGGGGAACAGCGGCCGCGGCGGGTCCCGGCTGGGCACGCAGCCCAGCGACTTGCTGATGGCGTGGCTCAGCTTCTTGGCCGGGGATTTCTGCCGGGGGAACCACAGGAGCCGGGTGAGCCCGGGCGAGGGCGGGGGGCGCTCGGGGACGGGCGAGGAACGAGGGGGAAAAGCAGAAAAGGGCAGAGCAGCCGGCAAGAGCCGGGTTTGTCACGGGGAAATCGGTCGGGGAGCCTCGGGAGCGCCCCGGCGCTGGAAATTCAAAGTTCTAACGAAGTGAGATGGGGAAATAAACCAATCACCGGGGGTTTCTCCCGGGAATTGAGGCCAGGGGCGATCCCATCCCCTCGAGGGATTTGTTTCACACTCGCTCTCTGAGCACAGAGGGGGCCTTTGGAGGGGAGAACACTCAATTCCCGATTTTCTGTCCCCTACGGGCTAAGCCAGGGGTTGGGAAGGGCAGGAGTGACTTTATCTCCTCTCACAACTGCCTCACTTGTGCTCGGTGACCTCCGGGATCCTGGGGGATGCTGGAATTCCTGCCCCGAGCCACGGCCGTGACCCGGGGTTTAAATCAAACCTGACCAGATCAGATCGGACCAAATCTGAAAAAATCCAAACCCGAAAGTGATCGCGCACTCCCGAGCTCCCAGCAGGGACAAGGGAACCCCGGGCACGCTCCTTCCCAGCGCTAAAAATTCCAGAAACAATTCCAGGGACAGACACGGGAACCCCGGGCACGCTCCTTCCCAGCGCTAAAAATTCCAAAAACAATTCCAGGGACACGGGAACCCCGGGCACGCTCCTTCCCAGCGCTAAAAATTCCAAAAACAATTCCAGGGACACGGGAACCCCGGGCACGCTCCTTCCCAGCGCTAAAAATTCCAAAAACAATTCCAGGGACAGACACAGGAACCCCGGGCACGCTCCTTCCCAGCGCTAAAAATTCCAAAAACAATTCCAGGAACCCCGGGCACGTTCCTTCCCAGCGCTAAAAATTCCAAAAACAATTCCAGGGACAGACACGGGAACCCCGGGCACGCTCCTTCCCAGCGCTAAAAATTCCAAAAACAATTCCAGGGACACGGGAACCCCGGGCACGCTCCTTCCCAGCGCTAAAAATTCCAAAAACAATTCCAGGGACACAGGAACCCCGGGCACGCTCCTTCCCAGCGCTAAAAATTCCAGAAACAATTCCAGGGACACAGGAACCCCGGGCACGCTCCTTCCCAGCGCTAAAAATTCCAAAAACAATTCCAGGGACACAGGAACCCCGGGCACGCTCCTTCCCAGCGCTAAAAATTCCAGAAACAATTCCAGGAACCCCGGGCACGCTCCTTCCCAGCGCTAAAAATTCCAGAAACAATTCCAGGGACACGGGAACCCCGGGCACGCTCCTTCCCAGCGCTAAAAATTCCAGGGACAGACACAGGAACCCCGGGCACGCTCCTTCCCAGCGCTAAAAATTCCAGGATTCCACGGATGTGGAGCTCAGGCAGCTCCTGCTCTCGCTCACTGAGATCCCAGGAAAGTGTAACCAATTAACGCCCGGGCTAATTAATCCCGTGGAATTCATTACTGCTCCTGCCCAACATTCCAAAGCGGGACCGGGAGCGGCTCTCAAGGCACATTCAGATTAAAATTCAGATTAACGCTGGTTCAAACAGGAGATCCAGCAGACACCACCGGGCAATTAGTGACAATTAACACCTTTTACTAGAGAAGGAATCGATTCCTCCTGACGTCCAACCCGCCCTGCAGCTGCAGCCCAACTCCTCTCCGGTTCTGGGATTTTTTATTTATCATCCTGGGAAGCAGCAGCATTGTGTGGAGGCAATTCGTGCAGCAGCCTCTGGATCCCAGGGACCCCCAACCTCCTGGGATCCTGAAATGGTTGGTGCTGGAAGGGACCTGAGAGCTCATCTCATTCCACAGCCCCCCCAAGATTTAATTACTCTGAAATCCTCTGAAAATCACGATTTGGTTTTATATCACTTACTGATAAATCGTGCACACAAAAGTGATTATTCCAAGCTTAAACCCCTGCCCCCAGCTTTCCTAAATTAATTCTTCACGTGCTGAAAGCGTCCTCATTTGTTTCTCTCTGAATTTTGTTCATTTCCCTCCCACAGATTTGAGGGGCTGGGGACAAGGGCTGGAGGGACAGGACACAGGGAATGGCTTGGAGCTGGAAAAGGGGAGATTTGGATGGGATTTTGGGCAGGAATTGTTCCCTGGCAGGGTGTTGAGGCCCTGGCACAGCTGTGGCTGCCCCTGGATCCCTGGCGGTGCCCAAGGCCGGGTTGGAGCGGCCTGGCACAGCGGGAGGTGTCCCTGCCATGGCTGGGGTGGCACTGGATGAGCTTTGAGGTCCCTTCCAGCCCAAACCACCCTGGGATCCTGTGATTAAACACCGATTAACAATCAGGAACATCTCTGGGATGCACCCGTGGCCGGTGAGCCCCAGGAAATCGGGGTGAGCCCCCCTGAGCCCCCTGGAAGTGAGCTCCCCACAGGATGCTCATCCCAGAGCAGCTCCTTCCCCTTCCCTGCGTGTCCCCAGGGCTTGGGGACGCTCCTGTGTCACTCTGCTCCCTGCAAAGCTGCTCCAGGGCAGGGGGAGGTCGGATTTTGGGAACAATTCCTCCCCAGAAAGGATTCAAATCCCTGTGGATGTGGCACTTGGGGACAGGGCTCAGTGGTGGCCTGGGCAGTGCTGGGGATGGTTGGATTCAATGGTCTCACAGAGCTTTTCCAACCCAAGTGAATGCAGGATTCAATGATATTTCTAAATTTTATAAAAATCACAGAATCAGCTTTCTGAGATCCCTTCTTCAGCAAACTCAGCCTTTTCCATATCCACACCCATCAAGGAAGGACACTCACCTTCTGTCCACATCTGTCAACCAACATTCAAATAAATGGTTTCTGCTCCTTTCTCTTCCCGCATGGAATAACAAAACTCATGGCAAAGGTTTGCCACCGGTCATGGCAAGGGTTTGGGGAATCGAGAATTCCCCAAAATCCCTCCAGGGCTGGGCACTGCAAAGCTCCCTGGGCACTGCCAAGGCCTGAGCCCCCTTTCCATGGGGGAATCCCTGCTGCTGTCCGAGCTGAGCCTGGCCTGGCCCAGCCTGAGGCCATTTCCCCTTGTCCTGTCCCTGTTCCCTGGGAGCACAGCCCGACCCCCCCTGGCTGTCCCCTCCTGTCAGGGACTTGTGCAGAGCCACAAGGTCCCACTGAGCCTCCTTTTCTCCAGGCTCAGCCCCTTCCCAGCTCCCTCAGCCTCTCCTGGGGCTCCATTCCCTTTCCAGCTCCCTCAGCCTCTGCTGGGGCTCCATTCCCTTTCCCAGCCCCTTTTCCCAGCCCATTCCCGATGTGTTCGTGCCCTCTGCTGGGAGGTGCCCACTCTGATCCCATTCCCAGCTCACCTGGATCCATTCCCACCTGAGGAATCCCCGTGCACGGCCCGGAACGTTCGGGGCCAGCGGCACAAACATCCTCAGAGCCTGAATTATCCACAAGTGCCACCCAAAAGGGAAAGGAAACCTGACCCAGGAGAAACATCTGACCCAGGAGAACACCCTGACCCCTTGTCTTGGGTTGCAGTGTGAGCTGTACCCAGCAGTGTGAATTCAATCACCAGCTGTTAAACTCCTGGGGCAGTTTTTGTTTGTCCCTTCCAGGAGCCATCCCTCACCATTCCAGGGGATCTCTGCTGTTCCTGGCCCATCCAGGCTCACTGCAGGGCTCACACAATTCCATCAGCCCACCGGGAGATGCTGCAGCCAGGGGAGGAGCCCGGCATTCCCGGCTGGATCACACCTGGCCCTGGGAACAGCAGCACAGCCCGTGGGCACGGGATTGCCAGAGGAGCCCCGGAGCCATCCCAGCACCACGGGAGCTGCAGAGGAAAACTGCACCCTGCTGCAGGATCCCTGCTGCCAGAACCACATCTGTCACTGCAGGAGGCTGGGCTGGGCTGGGACCAACACCCTGAGCAGCAGCGGGACAGCTCTCTGCTCACTCCGGCAGCGGTTCCAGGATTTTTGTTTGATTGATTGGTTTTTGTACCACTACGTGATTGGTTTTTGTACCACTACGTTTGTATTTTTAATATCCCCAGTAAAGAACTGTTATTCCTACCCCCGTATCTTTGCCTGAAAGCCCCTTAATCCCAGAATTACAATAATTCAGAGGGAGGGGGTTTTACGTTCTCCATCCCCAGGGGATCTCCGGCTTTCCCTGGCACACACACCTGAGTTTCCAAACCACAACACCCAGGGATGTGCCCTGCCCCTGAGGAGGCCCTTACCCACGAGGAGTGCTCCTTCATCTGGTGCTGGTTGCTGTGGGGGCCGCTGGCGTGGCCCCTCCAGAAGCAGTTCTGGCACAGCTGGTAGTTGTGGCACTGCTGGCAGTGGTACCGGAAGCCCATCATGCTCTCACAGTGGCAGTACGAGCACTCCACGGGGTGGAAGACTTGCAGACGGGGAAAAAAAAAAACCAACAAAAAAAACCCCAAACAAACCAACAAGCAAAAAAAAAAAAAAAAACAAACAAAACCCCCAAACAAACAAAAACACAAACAAAACCCCCAAACAAACAAACAAAAAACCAAACAAATACCCCAAACAAAAACACAAACAAAAAACCCAAACAAACAAACAAAAAAACACAAACAAAACCCCCAAACAAACAAACAAAAAACCAAACAAAAACCCCCAAACAAACAAAAACACAAACAAAAACCCCAAACAAACAAACAAAAAAACCAAAGAAAAACCCCAAACAAAAAAAAACACAAACAAAAAACCCAAACAAACAAACCCCAACCAAACAAAAACAAAACAAACAACAACAAACAAACAAAACAAAGAAAAAAATAAGTTTCAGTGATTTTTTTGGTCAAGCTGGAATATCCCATTTTGCCAGAGCTTCTGGAGCACTCCAGTGTTGGAGTCCAGGGCATTCCTTTGGCTGCCCTGGAGGGTCAGAGACCTGGACAGGGGGGTCTGGGACCCTGGCACAGAGCCCAGAGGGACACTGGCTTTGATCCCAGTCCATGGGAAAGGCTTCCTGCACTGCAGGAAGGATTGCAGGCCACAGGAGTGTGAAAGAGAGGAGTTTAGCTTATCACAGGGGGAGAAAACAGTAGGTTTGGGTTTTTAGTGTGGAAGTGGATGGGAGCAAGATGGAGGATTTGGGGCGTTGTCTCCTGCTTCTTCTTTCTTCTTCCCTCACTCCATTTCCTGCAGCGACAGTGGCACAAAGTAGTTTAAGGAGATTGGGTCAAAGTAGGGATGACCTGTTTAGTGTAAGTGATAGGTATTGGCAAATAATGATAAATAAAGAACGTGTAACAATTAGTATAAAAGACAGCGACAGCCCAGTGCGGGAGGAGTCACCAGATGCCCGAGCAGCTGCACAGACCGTAGCTGGGCACTGAGAGAATTGTAAGATAAGAAACAATAAACAAAGCACAACCTTGAAAAATCAGAACCTGAAGACTCCGTCTCTTTGTTGTGTCTGGCTCAGAGCTTTGCAGGAGGCAAAAAGACTCTAAAACCACCTGAATCTCGGGAGAGCAGCTGAGGCTCCAGCACTCGCGGTCTGTGCAGGATTTTGGGGGCAGAGCAGGGAGCTGTGGTGCCAGGACCCCTCAGGTGATGCTGATGGTAACGCAGCAGTTCCCTCTGACGGGTTCTCACGATGGTCCCTCCTCCCACGCCTCGCTCCCTGGCACACTCAGGATCCCCCAGGGAATTCTCCCTGGCACACTCAGAATCCCCCAGGGAATTCTCCCTGGCACACTCAGAATCCCCCAGGGAATTCCAGCGCGGCTGAGGCGGGTGGGAGCGGCAGGAAGCAGCAGAGCCGCCTCACACCGGGTGGGATGGGCTGGATCCTGCCTCAGGAGAGCCCGCGGGTCACTGCTGGAACCCCGGGCGCTGAGAATCCCAGGATTTCTGTGCTGCCAGAAATGCAAACGCTGCACGGACCCGAGGCCGTGGAAAAGGCTCCAAAAGGGAGTGACAGCGCCGGGATTGTGGGTGTGGGGTTTGGATAGAAGAACTCCACCCCTGTACGGGATCACTGATAACAGAACCACACCTGTCACTGCAGCAGCATTTATCTGCTGACCCACGGGGTGTCAGGTCGTGTCCTGACTCTGGCAGCGTTTCCAGGAAATTTTGTTTGTTTATTTGCTCTTTTTTTTTTTTTTCTATACTACTATATTTATATTTTTAATATTCCTAGCAAAGATCTGTTATTCCTATTCCCGTATCTTTGCCTGAAAGCCCCTTAATTTCCAAATCACAATAATTCAGAGGGAGGGGGTTTTACATTCTCCATCCCAAGGGAATCTCCAGCTCTCCCTGGCACGCACCTGTCTGTCCAAACCAAGACAAAACCAAAGAGGAACGTGAGCCTGAGGGGAAGGAGATGAGAACTCCCCATGGCAAATGCATCCTGAAACGTGAGGGACAAAACAGAACCAGGGAACAATTCCTGCCCCAAATCCCGTCCAGCCCTGCCCCCTGGCACTGGGAGCCATTCCCTGTGTCCTGCCCTCCGTCATGGAAAACCACTCCCCGTGTCCTGCCCTCCATCCCTTGTCCCCAGCCCCTCTCCAGCTTCTGGATCCTTCTCCAGGTGAACGTTCCCAGCTCTGCCAGCCTGGCTCCATGAGGAATCCTCCCCGACCCTTCCCTGGCCCCGTGCAGGTGGCAGAGATTGCTGCTGGTCAAAGGGAACAGGGGATAAGAGCAGCACAGAGCCCAGACGCTGATATCCCGGCGTGGGGACGCGATAACAGGGCTCCGAGAGCAGGAACCACAGCAGGGACGGGCACGGCCTCTGAGTGATGGATGGGGAGAAATTGGAACGGCCAGGATCAGGGACTGCTACAGCAGGGAGCAGCAAGACGGGAACCAAAGAGGTGGGAGCTTTTCTTTTTTCTGGTCCTGGGGTTTTTTGGCTGTTTCCTTTTTTTTTTGGTTGGTTTTTTGTTTGTGGTTTTTATTTTCTGTTGTTGTTCTTTCCTTGGGGTTTGTTTGTTTAGTTTTTTGTGGGGTTTGACTGTTTGGGTTTTTGCCTGTGGGTTGTGGTGGTGTGTTTTTTTTTTTGTTTTTGTTTTTTTTTTTTTTTTTTTTTTTTTTTTTTTTTTTTTTTTTTTTTTTTTGTGGTATTATTTTTGGTTTTCATTTTTCTGCAAGGGCCACAGTTAATCTTTGGATGGGAAAGACCCGGGTGAAGGGGAGCAGCCAAGCTGGTCCCCTCCTGCTCCTGGCTGCTGCCAGGGAACGCCAGGATCAAGTCAGGATCCCCCTTTTCCCTGGAGTTCACCCAACATTTTAACCAGATCAACCTCCTCACCTTCTGGGCAGGATTTCCCATAGGACTTGAGAGCAGGGAATTGCCACCATCAAAATTAATTTTAAAATCCCAGGATCCCTGAGGCTGGAAAATCCCTCCCAGATCATGGAGTCCCAGCTGTGCCCGATCCCCACCGTGTCCCCAAGAGCTCTGAGTGCCACCTCCTGGTGACACCTCCAGGGCTGGGCACTGCAAAGCTCCCTGGGCACTGCCAAGGCCTGAGCCCCCTTTCCATGGGGAAATTCCTGCTGCTGTCCGAGCTGAGCCTGGCCTGGCCCAGCCTGAGGCCATTTCCCCTTGTCCTGTCCCTGTTCCCTGGGAGCAGAGCCCGACCCCCCCTGGCTGTCCCCTCCTGTCAGGGACTTGTGCAGAGCCACAGGGTCCCACTGAGCCTCCTTTTCTCCAGGCTCAGCCCCTTCCCAGCTCCCTCAGCCTCTGCTGGGGCTCCATTCCCTTCCCAGCTCCCTCAGCCTCTCCGGGGGCTCCATTCCCTTTCCCAGCTCCCTCAGCCTCTGCTGGGGCTCCATTCCCTTTCCCAGCTCCCTCAGCCTCTCCTGGGGCTCCATTCCCTTTCCCAGCTCCCTCAGCCTCTGCTGGGGCTCCATTCCCTTTCCCAGCTCCCTCAGCCTCTGCTGGGGCTCCATTCCCTTTCCAGCTCCCTCAGCCTCTGCTGGGGCTCTGGAACATTCAGAGGATGTGGTTTCACTTCCATGAAATCAGGGGATTTGTGCTGCTGCTGCTCTCACGCCCAGCCAGCCCCAGCACACCCTGAGCCCAGCGGGGCTGGGAATGGGGCAGGAGCGACGGAGGCACCGGGGGCACGAGCAGGGGCAGAGGGTGGGAAATGGATCCACAGAGGATCCTCAAAGCCTGGCAGAAGGGTCCCAGAGCCTGGGTCTGTGCGCTGCCTCTGAGTTAGAAACGCCGTGGAATGGGACAGACATCGTGGAGAGAGAAATGGAACTGGAAACAAATTCCAGATGATGACCTTGCAAATAGACCAGATACTTTGGAGGAATAGAAACATGAAAGGTGCATTGTTGTAGGACCCACGTGGGGTATTTTTAGATGATTGGTTTAGAAGCATTTGGCAGCTTTATGTGACAAAAGCTGACAGGCCAAGAAACGCTGATAATGTTTTGTAATTAGGAAATAGTTTGGCTTCTGGTTGTGATGGCGTGAATTGTAACATCTGCACCGTCTCACCCTTCTCATGAGACTGAAAATGGAATAAAAGCCTTTAAAACGCCTCTCAAGAGCCCTGTCTCCGGGTCAGAAAAAGGAATAATCCGACAGCGGAGCAATCCAGGTGTGAGCAGAGCCCCGCTCCGTCCCCAAAGCGAAAAGATGCCATTTACCATTTTCCACGTGCGCCAGTCTGTGCATGAGGGGCAGCCACACAAGGCACTGGGGAGGAGGGTCAGCCATCAGCGTGTCCAGGAACATGTTCAGCATCACCTTCTTCTGCAGGACAGGAACACAGGGAGCACGGGATGGCACAGAACGGCACCCGCTTCATGCTGCACACAAAATCCCCCCGACACGGCCCCTGCGCCGTCAGTCCTGGAACCAGGGCACGGTTTGGGGGGAAAGGACCTTAAATCCCACCCAGAGCCGCCCCTGGCACGGCAGGGACATGTCCCACTGCCCCAGGGACACCTCCTGCTGTTCCAGGGACACCTCCTGCTGCCCCAGGGACACCTCCCACTGCCCCAGGGACATCTCCCACTGCCCCAGGGACACCTCCCACTGTCCCAGGGACATCTCCTGCTGTCCCAGAGACACCTCCCGCTGCCCCAGGGACACCTCCTGCTGTCCCAGGGACATCTCCTGCTGTGCCAGGGACACCTCCTGCTGCCCCAGGGACACCTCCTGCTGCCCCAGGGACATCTCCTGCTGCCCCAGGGACACCTCCTGCTGCCCCAGGGACACCTCCTGCTGCCCCAGGGACACCTCCTGCTGCCCCAGGGACACCTCCTGCTGCCCCAGGGACACCTCCTGCTGTGCCAGGGACACCTCCTGCTGCCCCAGGGACACCTCCTGCTGCCCCAGGGACACCTCCTGCTGTGCCAGGGACACCTCCTGCTGCCCCAGGGACACCTCCTGCTGCCCCAGGGACACCTCCTGCTGCCCCAGGGACACCTCCTGCTGTGCCAGGGACACCTCCCACTGTCCCAGGGACACCTCCTGCTGCCCCAGGGACATGTCCCACTGCCCCAGGGACACCTCCTGCTGTGCCAGGGACACCTCCTGCTGTGCCAAGGACACCTCCTGCTGTGCCAGAGTCACCTCCTGCTGTCCCAGGGACACCTCCTGCTGCCCCAGGGACACCTCCTGCTGTGCCAGGGACACCTCCTGCTGTCCCAGGGACACCTCCTGCTGCCCCAGGGACACCTCCTGCTGTGCCAGGGACACCTCCTGCTGCCCCAGGGACATCTCCTGCTGCCCCAGGGACACCTCCTGCTGCCCCAGGGACACCTCCTGCTGCCCCAGGGACATGTCCCACTGCCCCAGGGACACCTCCTGCTGTCCCAGGGACACCTCCTGCTGTGCCAGGGACACCTCCCGCTGCCCCAGGGACATCTCCTGCTGCCCCAGGGACACCTCCCACTGCCCCAGGGACACCTCCTGCTGTGCCAGGGACACCTCCCGCTGTGCCAGGGACACGTCCTGCTGTCCCAGGGACACCTCCCGCTGTGCCAGGCTGCTCCAGCCTGGCCTTGGGCACTGCCAGGGATCCAGGGGCAGCCACAGCTGTGCCAGGGAACAGCTCCTGCCCCGAAACCCAGCGTAAATCTGGAGCCTCACTGATTCAGAAATCAAAGGCTGCTTCCTACTGCACAGTATTCCAAACATGCTAATTGCTGATTAACTCCTATTTAGTCACTATAGATTTTACACCGAATGCTGCAGAAATGTTTCTTCTGGAGCATCACCCTGTCCAGAGTCTAAACATTGAATTTGAGGCCTAAGATCAATCAAGTTCACGTTTGCAGTTGATTTAAGGATTAGTTATAGTATTTACACTACCTTGAACGAGAAACAAATCGTTGGAACAATTAAAATACAACTGCAATGGATTTAAAAATAAGGTGCTTGTTTCAAACAGATCCTGGAAGCGACTTTTTGAAACTAATTGTCTTAACACAGTGAAAAAGCTTTGGAAAACTCAAGGGGGAATAGACAAAATGCCGTGGTTTATGTTTTGGGAAGGAACGGAGTCATTCCTGCTCTTCTGGTGGGGAATGGGGGTGGCCCTCCAAGGAGGGGAATCAACGGGAATGACAGAAAATCCTTTCATTGCTTAATTTGGGTTGTTTCAAAGTGCCGAGGGGACCTCAGTGACCCCCAGCCCTGATACCTCGTGAATCCCAAATACCAAATCCCAGATCCCACACCCTGGATCCCAGATCCTGAATCCCAGATCCCAGATCCTGAATCCCAGACAATAAATCCCAGATCCCACACCCCGGATCACAGATCTTGAATCCCACCTGAATCCCAGATCCCAAATACCAGACCCCAAATCCCAGCTTTCAGACCTCAAAACTCAAATCCCATCTCCCAGACCTCAAACCCCATCTCCCAAACCTCATCTCTCAAACCCCATCTCCCAAACCTCATCTCCCAAACCCCATCTCCCACCTCCCAAACCCCATCTCCCAAATCTCAAGCTCCGTCTCCCAAATCTCAAATCCCATCTCCCAAACCCCATCTCCCACCTCCCAGATCCCAAACCCCATCTCCCAAATCCCAAGCTCCATCTCCCAAATCTCAAATCCCATCTCCCAAACCCCACCTCCCAAATCCCAAACCCCATCTCCCAAATCCCACCTCCCATTTCCCAAACCCCACACCCCAGCCCCCAAACCCCGTCTCCCATTTCCCAAATCCCATCTCCCAAATCCCAAACCCCATGTCCCATCTCCCAAACCCCATCTCCCAAACTTCAAATCCTATCTCCCACCTCCCAACCCCCCTCTCCCATCTCTCAAACCCCATCTCCCACCTCCCAAATCCCAAACCCCATCTCCCTAATCCCATCTCCCAAATCCCTTCTCCCACCTCCCACACCCCATCTCCCACCTCCCAAATCCCAAACCCCATCTCCCAAACCCCATCTCCCACACCCCAAACCCCATCTCCCAAACCCCATCTCCCAAACCCCAAACCCCATCTCCCATCTCCCAAATCCCTTCTCCCACCTCCCACACCCCAAATCCCACCTCCCAAACCCCAAACCCCATCTCCCAAACCCCATCTCCCAAACCCCAAACCCCAAACCCCATCTCCCATCTCCCAAACCCCATCTCCCAAACCCCTTCTCCCACCTCCCACAGCCCAGTGCCGACCTGCTGGGGGAAGCAGGTGCGCACGGCGTGCTCGGTGTAGCCGAAGGAGGGGCCCTCGAACACGGCCGTGGGCAGCTTCAGCACCTCCCTCAGGAACTGGTCGAACTTGCTGAAAACCAGCAGCCCGTTGGAATCTGAGATCTGAGAGAAAATATCTGTAAGGAAACAGAGCGAAACCCCGGGGTAAATGCGGGTTCGGCGCGGGGAGAACGCCCAGCGCCCGGCCCTGAGGCGTCCCCGAGCGCTGCGGTTCTGGGATTTAGCCAGGGAAGGGTGAAAATGTCTCCCTGTTCCCTCCATCCTGCTGCCAGTGCAGGGACTGGGACAGAGGGAGCAGAGGGGGGGGAACCCCACAGGAGCACACCTGGAACCCCAAACCTGCAGAGACCCCTCGGAGGGGGCTCCCAGAATGACAAATGTTTGTAACGGGGACAGAACTCCAGGGAAATGTGCTCAACATCCCAGCGTCCCTGGGACTGGAAAATCCCCCACAAACCAGGGACTCCCAGCGGTGCCCGATCCCCAAATTGTCCCCAAGAGCTCCGAGTGCCACATCCAGGTGACACCTCCAGGGCTGGGCACTGCAAAGCTCCCTGGGCACTGCCAAGGCCTGAGCCCCCTTTCCATGGGGAAATTCCTGCTGCTGTCCGAGCTGAGCCTCCCCTGGCCCAGCCTGAGGCCATTTCCCCTTGTCCTGTCCCTGTTCCCTGGGAGCAGAGCCCGACCCCCCCTGGCTGTCCCCTCCTGTCAGGGACTTCTGCAGAGCCACAGGGTCCCACTGAGCCTCCTTTTCTCCAGGCTCAGCCCCTTCCCAGCTCCCTCAGCCTCTGCTGGGGCTCCATTCCCTTTCCCAGCTCCCTCAGCCTCTCCTGAGGCTCCATTCCCTTTCCCAGCTCCCTCAGCCTCTCCTGGACTCCATTCCCTTTCCAGCTCCCTCAGCCTCTCCTGAGGCTCCATTCCCTTTCCCAGCTCCCTCAGCCTCTCCTGGGGCTCCATTCCCTTCCCAGCTCCCTCAGCCTCTCCTGGGGCTCCATTCCCTTCCCAGCTCCCTCAGCCTCTGCTGGGGCTCCATTCCCTTTCCAGCTCCCTCAGCCTCTGCTGGGGCTCCATTCCCTTCCCAGCTCCCTCAGCCTCTCCTGGGGCTCCATGCCCTGTCCCAGCTTTGCCAGGAGCTGTTGGAAGCCGAGGGCACCGAGCTCATCCCCAGGTACTGCAGAGGTGGGAAGGGCAGCGGGATCCCGTTTTGGATCTGAGATTTTGGGCAGGAATTGTTCCCTGGCAGGGTGCTGAGGCCCTGGCACAGCTGTGGCTGCCCCTGGATCCCTGGCAGTGCCTGGACAGGGTTTGGAGCACCTGGCACAGCGGGAGGTGTCCCTGCCATGGCTGGGGACAGCACCAGGTGATCTTTAAGGTCCCTTCCAGCCCAAACCATCCAGGGATTCTGAGGACGTTTGTGACGGGTTTGCACCTTCTGAGCGGCTCTGTGGGGACAAACGAGGGGCTGAGCAGACGTTCCCCGACGTTTGGAAGGATGGAAGCAGAGCAGGGAGGTGCTGCAGGGGTCCCACCGCCCGGCCCTGCTCCCCCCTGAGCCTCGGGGGTCCCAACGAAGGCAAACCCTGGGGCAGGGCTGCACAGAGAGTGACAGGACACAGGGAGGGGACAGAGCTGCCCTGGGATCCACAATCTGGGAGAGGTGTTGGAACCCTGGGCGCGGAGAATTCCAGGATTTCTGTGCTGCCAGGCTCTGACCCCCCAGCAAACACTGCACTGACCCGAGGCCGTGGAAAAGGCTCCAAAATGGAGTGACAGCGCTGGGATTGTGGGTGTGGAGTTTGGATAGAAGTGTGTGAGAGCACAGGGTGCAAAACTCAGAGTTTAAGGGTTTAGAATATAATAACACACATAAAGCAAGATGGAGGATTCAGGGTGTTGCCTAAATTCCTCTTTTTCACCTTCTCCACGGGTCTGGGTGGTTTTTTGTAACTGGAATAATCCGCATTGCGGGCCAGGGGTGTTTGGTTACTGGGTTCAAAGTAAAAATAATTTAGGTGTAATTTCATAATTGGACAATTAGTGCTTAAAAGACCTCGTAGAGAGAGCAGGAGCCATTTCTCCCTTTGTTAACCAGAACTCACAACTCCTGAGACTGTACCAGATAAAAATTAATAAACACCCGAGTCCAAACACAAAACTGCATCTCTTGAGTGTTTAATCCTGGCTCTAAGAGAAAAGAAGATAAAGCAACAGAAGCCAGACATGTCCCTGGTGCAGGCTCCAAGGGAGGTTTCCTCAGTGCTAAAAAGGGAAAATTCCCTGAGATGTGACAGATCCCAGATCCCCTCAGCACCACCCAACCCTCTCTGCTGTTATTTCAGGCACCGTCAGAAATTAAACATCAAAAAAACCCCCAGAAGCTCGCGCTGGCAGAAAATAACCTGCATTTCAGCGATCAAAACCAACTTCTGAAAAAAACACGACATTTTTCAGAGAGGCTGGAGAAATGACCCCAATTTCCTGAAAGAATGAGCTCAGCAAGAAGCCTGCAACGCCCAAGTTCAGAGGGGGAAAAAAACGACCTGGAATTTCTATCACTGATGAAACAGAGCAGCTTGAAATGAAGGTCTCTCGAATAAAATAAAATATATTAGGAGAAATGGGGGGGGAAAAAAAAAAAGAAATAAAATATTTAAAATGGTGCATCTCTGTATTTTAGAAAAATAAGCCAGCCAGAAAAATTAGGCTTAACCTGGAAACTGAATGTGGAAAAAAAAACACAAAAAACCCAGGATGAAAACGCACACAAAATGAAAACAACGGGAACAACTAAAATTAGATAGCCAAAATTCCAGACTCCTGATCCGTTCTGGAGCAGGATCCCTGCAGAAGGGGCCCTGCACAGGTTCTGCAATGAGCCTGGCGAGGTGGGACGGGCTTTTAAATTTAAATAATTGTATTTAAAATGGGCTGAAACCTCCTGGGTGTGCTCGGGGTGCTCATCCCAGCTGAGCAGGCAGTGGGAGCGAAGTGATCCCCAAAAGAGGGAGAAATCCGAGGCCTGGAAATCAACTGAAAACGAGAGAGAAGAAAGAGCCCAGGCTGTGCCAAGGGTAAATTAAAAATTAAAATTCCCCTCCAAAGCCCGGCCGCGCTTGGAGTCAGAAGAAGTGGGTTTGTTGTCCAGGTGGGAAACTTCCACAATTAGTGACGTTTGGAACTGATAAAAAGCAGGATAGAGCTGATATCCCTTCAGAGGGCCTCGGGCTGGGCCAGGGCAGGACAGCGGCAGGAATTGCCCCAGGGAAAGGCGGTGGAGCTTGGGAGCGCCCGTCCCTGCAGGGCTCTGAGCCTGAACTCCGGGGGATCTTCCCTCCGCAGGGATCCTGGGATCCCCCACAGCCCTGCTCTGCAAGGAGAATTCCAGAGGCGGGGAAGGGCCCCGCTGGAGCTCCCCCAGCCCCTCTGTGCCACGGGGACGCTCCTGGGACATCGTCCTGGCCCCAGAGAGGACAGAGACCAAGCTCCCACCATCCACACGGACCCCGGGACGAGGAAACATGGAAAATAAAACCGCCAGGATTCCCAGAGAGCTCCAGCCTGCCCCGGGAAGGGAGGATGGGGTGGGACCCTCCTGGAGAAGGAGATTTTGGGGATGAAAAGGGTCAGAAACCGGGGAGATGTGGGGAAGGAAGGGAAGCAGCACAATCCTGACGCTGAGAAGAAATCAGGGATCAGGGAACAGCTGAGGCTGGGACATCAGGAGGATGCTCCTCCCTGGAGCAGATGGATGGGGCAGGCACATTCCCAGGAGATTCCCAGAATATTCCCAGGACATTCCCAGCACACTCCCAGCACATTCCCAGCACACTCCCAGCACATTCCCAGCACATTCCCAGGATATTCCCAGCACATTGCCAGGAGATTCCCAGGATATTCCCAGGACATTCTCAGCACATTCCCGGGATATTCCCAGCACATTCCCAGGACATTCCCAGCACACTCCCAGCACATTCCCAGCACATTCCCAGCACACTCCCAGCACATTCCCAGCACACTCCCGGGATATTCCCAGCACATTCCCAGCACATTCCCAGCACACTCCCAGCACATTGCCAGGAGAGTCACAGAATATTCCCAGCACACTCCCAGCACATTCCCAGCACACTCCCAGCACACTCCCAGCACATTCCCAGGATATTCCCAGCACACTCCCAGCACATTCCCAGCACATTCCCAGCACACTCCCAGCACATTCCCGGGATCCCCGGGCACTCAGCAGCTCCGAGGGCTCTGCCTGCAGCGGGAGCAGCTCCAGGAGCAGCTGGGGGCTGAGGGTGTTGGACAAAGTCCTGGATTAAGTAACCTAGACATGTGTATTCCATTCCATCTGTCAAAAGCTGTTTTTTGGGAGATGTTTTATCCTCCTAACTCCAGGGGGAAGGAGGAGGATGCTCCCTGATAACGTCCCAGCCGTTAGACCCAGGTGGGGCCGTGTTTGTTGTCTCTGTCACCTCCCTCCACCCTCCCGGGGACATCTCCTGATAACGGCCCATCAGTGCCCACCACTGCCAGGACACATTCCATCATCCACTGGGAGATGCTCCACACACTGGGAGGAGCCAGCTGCTCCCAGCTGGATAAAAACTGGCACTGAAGGACACGAGGGATCCGGGTTTTCCATGGGATCCCCGGAGGAAGACCGGACCCATCTCACCAGCACTGGACTTTCCACAGGACCATCTCTGCTCCACAGAACCACAGCTGTTACTGCAGGAGGATTTATCTGGGCTGCTCCCAGCACCCTGAGCACAGGGTGCCAGCTCGGATCCCTGACCCTGACACGGCTTCTCCAGGATTTTGTTTGCTCCCTTGCTTGTTTTTTGTACTACTACATTTGTATTTTCTTTTTTATTTTTAATATTCCTAGTAAAGAACTGTTACTCCCATTCCCTTATCTCTGCCTGAAAGCCCCTAATTACAAAATTACACTAATTAGGAGGGAAGGGGGTTTCCATTCTCCATTCCAAGGGAGGCTCCAGCTTTCCTTGGCAGAAAACTCTTTCCAAACCCAGACAGAAACCCACCCCATCCTCGGGGAAGGTTAAAGCAGGATTGGTCTCTGCTCCTCCAGCTGCTCCTTCCAGTGCCTGCCCTGGGATTCCTGTCCTGGAATGGGAAAGGAGCTGCTGGAAGGGGAAAGGAGCTGCTGGAAGGGGAAGGAGCAGCTGGAAGGGGAAGGAGCAGCTGGAAGGGCAAAGGAGCAGCTGGAAGGGAAAGGGGAAGCTGGAAGGGGAAAGGAGCAGCTGGAAGGGAAAGGAGCAGCTGGAATGGGAAGGAGCAGGTGGAAGGGGAAGGAGCAGCTGGAAGGGGAAAGGAGCAGCTGGAAGGGGAAGGAGCAGCTGGAAGGAGAAGGGGAAGCTGGAAGAGGAAGAAGCAGCTGGAAGGGGAAGGAGGAGGTGGAAGGGGATAGGAGCAGCTGGAATGGGAAAGGAGCAGCTGGAAGGAGAAGGAACAGCTGGAAGGGAAAGGAGCTGCTGGAAGGGGAAGGAGCTGCTGGAAGGAGAAAGGAGAAGCTGGAAGAGGAAGGAGCTGCTGGAATGGGAAGGAGCTGCTGGAAGAGGAAGGAGCTGCTGGAATGGGAAGGAGCAGCTGGAAGGGGAAGGAGAAGCTGGAAGGGAAAGGAGCTGCTGGAATGGGAAGGAGCTGCTGGAAGGGGAAGGAGAAGCTGGAAGGGAAGGAGCAGCTGGAAGGGGAAGGAGCAGCTGGAAGAGGAAGGAGAAGCTGGAAGGGGAAGGAGCAGCTCTTGGCAATTCCCCATTTTGATCAGGATTTCACAGAACACTCTCTCACCACCCGTTTTCTCTCCAGCTGGAGGAACCCTGCTCCGTGTCCTCATCCAGCAGGATTTTGGGATCCAGGGTCAGTTCCACCGCCCCAGAGCTGCTGGAGACAGGTCAGGCTCAGCAGGGCTCGGAGCCTGGGACAGCGGGACGTGTCCCTGCCGTGGCAGGGGGGCTCTGAGTCCCCTTCCCACCCAATCCACCCCGGGATTCTACCTCAGAAGCTGGAATTACGGAGTGAGAAGGTGCAGAGAGCCTCAGGGGAAGCAGAAAATTCACAGGAGCCTCCAAGCAGGGACAACTGGGACATTCCTAGTGGAAAATCAGCTCCCAAGTTCTGCACTTAAAGAGGTGCCCAAGAGGTTAAATGGGCTGAGGAGGCTTCCCAAGGGCTCGGGATAAGCAGGAGCTGGAACACGGAACAAAACGTCCCCGGAGGTGTCCCAGGAAGGCCTGGAGGTGGCTCTGGGGACAAGGAGGGGACAGGGCACAGCATGGCTGGGAGGGATCATCCCTCTGGAATTCTGGGATTGACAGCACAGCGTAAAGATCACAGAAACAGGGAAAGAAAAAAAATTAAAATAAAAATATAAAAGCCTGAGGAACTCAACACAACAAACACAGGGAAGGAACGGGCCAGATTTCTGGGGAATACTCACATCTGAGCTTGTCCAGGATCTTCCCCCCGCACATGGTGGCCAGCATGGCCTTCACCGAGAACACCGTCAGCTTCCCGTGGCCCTCGCTGCGGGGAGAAGCACAGTGAGCAATTCCCGGGGGAACGGAGCACACGCAGCCCCAGAGGCAGGCAGGGAGCCAGGGAACGCGGCAGGAACAGCCCAGCAAAGCCCCTGAGGGAGCGCCGCGCCCGCAGGAGCTGGCACTCAACGGGCTGGGCAGGGAATTCGTGGCAAATCTGAATTCTGCAGCAGGGAGAGGAGAGAGCTGGAGAGGGGCTTTGGACATGGGTATGAGGGACAGGGAATGGTCTGGGTGGGAAGGGACATCAAAACCCATCCAGTGCCACCCCTGCCATGGCAGGGACACCTCCCACTGTGCCAGGCTGCTCCAGCCCGGCCTTGGGCACTGCCAGGGATCCAGGAATGCTGCTCTGGGCACCCTGTGCCAGGGAACAATTCCTGCCCCAAATCCCATCCAAATCTCCCCTTTTCCAGCTCCAGGCCATTCCCTGTGTCCTGTCCCTCCAGCCCTTGTCCCCAGCCCCTCTCCAGCTCTCCTGGAGCCCCTTTAGGCCCTGCAGGGGCTCGGAGCTCTCCCTGGATCCTTCTCCTCTCCAGGTGAGCAGCCCCAGCTCTCCCAGCCCGGCTCCAGCCCTGGAGCAGCTCCGTGGCTCCTCTGGGCTCTCTCCAGCAGCTCCAGGTCCTTGTGCTGCTGGAATCCCCAGGGCTGGGGCAGGTGGGGTCTCACCTGAGCACAGGGGGCACAATCCCCCCTCCCTGCTGGGGGCTCAGCCCGGGGCAAAGCTCACCTGGAAATTCCAAATCCCTAAGCCACAGCCCCTTCCCCTTTCCCAGACATCCCCTTTGGACCAAAGGCAGGTTCAGCTCGGAATCAGCTCCCAGAAAAACCAAAGGCACCAGAGTCTCCTGCCAGGAGAGAACCTGTCCTCAGAAATCCCTCTGCTGGTGCCCCCAGACACGGGGCCTGCCAGGGCCTGGAGCCCATTCCAGCTGTGCCAGGGCCCATTCCAGCTGTGCCAGGGCTCAGTGCAGCATTCCAGCTGTGCCAGGGCCCAGAGCCCATTCCAGCTGTGCCAGGGCCCATTCCAGCTGTGCCAGGGCCCAGAGCCCATTCCAGCTGTGCCAGGGCCCATTCCAGCTGTGCCAGGGCCCAGAGCCCATTCCAGCTGTGCCAGGGCCCAATCCAGCTGTGCCAGGGCCCATTCCAGCTGTGCCAGGGCCCAATCCAGCTGTGCCAGGGCCCATTCCAGCTGTGCCAGGGCCCAAAGCCGCCCTCAGGGCCCCCAGCCAGGCAGAATTCCCAGGAAAGGCAGCTGTGGCTGCCCCTGGATCCCTGGCAGTGCCCGAGGCCAGGCTGGCACGCTGGGAGGTGTCGCTGCCCGGGCAGGGGTGGCACTGGATATTTGGGACAGCCCCTTCCCACCCAGAGCTCTCCAGGATTCCGGGATCGCTGCGGTCGAGGGGAATGTGAAAGGTCCCGGAGGCGCTGTGAGAACTCTGTGGGGTTCCAGCAGCACCGGGATGCAATTCCAGCATGGATGGGCATTCCCTGGGTGTCACGGGCATTCCCTGGGTGTGATGGGCATTCCCTGGGCATGAAGGGCATTCCCTGGCTGTGATGGGCATTCCCTGGCTGTGATGGGCATTCCCTGGGTGTGAAGGGCATTCCCTGGATGTGAAGGGCATTCCCTGGGTGGGATGGGCATTCCCTGGATGTGAAGGGCATTCCCTGGATGTGATGGGCATTCCCTGGATGTGATGGACATTCCCTGGCTGTGGTGGGCATTCCCTGGCTGTGATGGGCATTCCCTGGGCATGAAGGGCATTCCCTGGGTGTGAAGGGCATTCCCTGGCTGTGATGGGCATTCCCTGGGTGGGATGGACATTCTCTGGCTGTGATGGGCATTCCCTGGATGTGATGGACATTCCCTGGCTGTGAAGGGCATTCCCTGGGTGTGAAGGGCATTCCCGGGATGTGATGGGCATTCCCTGGGTGTGGTGGGCATTCCCTGGGTGTGATGGGTATTCCCTGGGTGTGATGGGCATTCCCTGGGTGTGATGGGTATTCCCTGGGTGTGATGGGTATTCCCTGGGTGTGATGGGCATTCCCTGGATGTGAAGGGCATTCCCTGGGTGTGAAGGACATTCCCTGGATGTGAAGGGCATTCCCTGGGTGGGATGGGCATTCCCTGGCTGTGATGGGCATTCCCTGGGTGGGATGGGCATTCCCTGGGTGGGATGGGCATTCCCTGGCTGTGATGGGCATTCCCTGGCTGTGTCCCTGGCTGTGATGGGCATTCCCTGGCTGTGATGGGCATTCCCTGGCTGTGATGGGCATTCCCTGGCTGTGATGGGCATTCCCTGGCTGTGATGGGCATTCCCTGGGTGGGATGGGCATTCCCTGGGTGGGATGAGCATCCCCTGGATGTGATAGACATTCCCTGGGTGGGATGGACATTCCCTGGATGGGATGGACATTCCCTGGATGGGATGGGCATTCCCTGGATGTGCTGGGCATTCCCTGGGTGTGATGGACATTCCCTGGGTGTGATGGGCATTCCCTGGATGTGCTGGGCATTCCCTGGGTGGGATGGGCATTCCCTGGGTGTGATGGACATTCCCTGGATGTGAAGGGCATTCCCTGGCCGTGATGGGCATTCCCTGGGCATGAAGGGCATTCCCTGGGCATGAAGGGCATTCCCTGGGTGCCCCAATCCCACTCTGCCCCATCCCTGCCTCTGCTGGGATCCAGGAGATCCACGAATGAGCTCAGCAAGAAACCTGCAATTCCCAAGTTCAGAGGGATAAAAACGACCTGGAATTTCTATCGCTGACTAAACAGAGCAGCTTGAAATGAAAGTCACTTGAATAAAATAAAGTATACTAGGAGAAATGGGAGAAAAGAGAAAAAAAAATATTTAAAATGGTGCACTTCTGTATTTTAGAAAAACAAGCCAGCCAGAAAAATTAGGCTTAACCCTGGAAACAGAATGTGGGGAAAAAAACCGCACACAAAAAGAAAACAACGGGAACAACTAAAATTAGAGAGCCAAAATTCCAGGCTCCTGCATCCTGGAGCAGAATCCCTGCAGAAGGGGCCCTGCTCTGCTGTGCTCCTGGGCTGGGGCAGAGCGGGGAATAAAACCCCTCCTCTCGATAAAACCTCCTCCTCCCGAGGCAGCTGCTCCAAACGCGACCACTGCTGGCTTTAAACCCTCAGCCAAGCCTTACAGCTGGTCCTGGCTAAGCTCAAAGCTGAGCAGAGGCTGTGCCGGCACAGAACCTGCCCTGAGCTCCCTCTGCCCTGCCCTGGGTCTGGATTCCTGAGGGACGCTCCCAGCTCCTGCTTGGTGGCAGGAAGGAGTTGTCCCAGCAGGACAGGACCAAAGTCCGGACTGCCTCGGGTAAATCCTCTCCGTGGGGCAGGAGGAGAAGCCAGGAAAAGGGAAAAAAAAACCCAAAAAAACTGATTTGGAGAAAGGGAAGATGAAAAGTAAGAGATGCCAAGCACAGCAAAGGAGCTGCAGGTGCTGAGGATCAGCAGAGCAAAGGCTGCAGAGAGAGGCTGGGACAGAAACTCAAAACTGGCACCAGGAGGAGCCCGGACACAACCCCGGGCAGGAAATGCAGCTGAGCTTAAAAAGGGCTCTGTGAGCAAGAGGCAACAAAACACCTGCACTTCTCTGTGGGCTGTGAAGTTAGCCTAAGCCTAAAGCCTCCCTAAACCTTGGTTTGTATTTATTACCGCGGTCTAAAGCTTTAAATTCTGTTTTGCACCCTGTGATCTCACACACTTCTGTTCAAACCCCACAACCCCGGCGCTGTCACTCAGATTTGGGAGCAGTTCCACGGCCTCAGGTCAGTGCAGTTTGTGTGGGGCTCAGACACTGGCAGCACACAAATCCTGGAATTCTCACACCCAAGGATCCAACACTGCTCAAGCACTGCTAAGCCCCAGCTCAGTTTGATCCCAGGCTCAGCCCAGAATGGAGCTCGGCTCAGAACGGAGCTTGGCTCAGAGCAGAGCTTGGCCCAGAGCAGAGCTCAGCCCAGAATGGAGCTAGGCTCAGAGCAGAGCTCGGCCCAGAATGGAGCTCGGCCCAGAATGGAGCTAGGCTCAGAGCAGAGCTCAGCCCAGAGCAGAGCTCAGCCCAGAATGGAGCTAGGCTCAGAGCAGAGCTCAGCCCAGAATGGAGCTAGGCTCAGAGCAGAGCTCAGCCCAGAGCAGAGCTGGGCTCAGAGCAGAGCTCAGCCCAGAGCAGAGCTCAGTCCAGAATGGAGCTAGGCTCAGAGCAGAGCTCAGCCCAGAGCAGAGCTCAGCCCAGAGCAGAGCTCAGCCCAGAATGGAGCTAGGCTCAGAGCAGAGCTCGGCCCAGAACGGAGCTCAGCCCAGAGCAGAGCTGGGCTCAGAGCAGAGCTCAGCCCAGAGCAGAGCTCAGTCCAGAATGGAGCTCGGCCCAGAACAGAGCTCAGCCCAGAACAGAGCTCAGCCCAGAAGGGAGCTGAGCTCAGAATGGAGCTCGGCCAAGAACAGAGCTCAGCTCAGAACAGAGCTCAGCCCAGAACAGAGCTCAGCCCAGAACAGAGCTGAGCTCAGAGCAGAGCTCAGCTCAGAATGGAGCTCGGCTCAGAATGGAACTCGGCTCAGAACAGAGCTTAGCCCAGAACAGAGCTCGGCCCAGAGCAGAGCTCAGAGCAGAGTTCGGCTCAGCTCAGGACAGAGCCCAGCCCAGCCCAGCCCAGCCCAGCCCAGCCCAGCCCAGCCCAGCCCAGCCCAGCCCAGCCCAGCCCAGCCCAGAGCCCAGCCCAGCCCAGCCCAGAGCCCAGCCCAGCCCAGCCCAGAGCCCAGCCCAGCCCAGCACTGGCCTGTCCAGCGCCGCTATGACGAAGTTGAGCAGCAGGCTGATGGACTGCTCCACGCTGATCTGGTGCGTGGAGGGCAGCCGTTTGTTCAGCTGGAAGTAGATGGACGAGATGATGGTTTCCAGGCGGGACACGCCGAGCTCGGCGCCGTGATCCAAAGTGTTCAGGCCGTTATCCCGGAAAGCCTCGATCATGTTCCAGATATCCACGAGGTGAACTGCAAAGGGAGGGAGAGCAATGAGCTCTGCACGGCACGGCCCTGGGGAGCAGGTGCCTCGGTTCGGACACACAGCTGTGTGCCAGGGAAAGCTGGAGCCTCCCTCGGGATGGGGAATGGAAACCCCCTTCCCCTTCCAGCTGCTCCTTCCCTTTCCAGCTTCCCCTTCCAGCTTCCCCTTCCAGCTGCTCTTCCCCTTCCAGCTGCTCCTTCCCATTCCAGCTGCTCCTTCCCCTTCCAGCAGCTCCTTCCCCTTCCAGCTGCTCCTTCCCCTTCCAGCAGCCCCTTCCAGCTGCTCTTCCCCTTCCAACTGCTCTTTCCCATTCCAGCTGCTCCTTTCCCCTTCCAGCTGCTCCTTTCCCCTTCCAGCTGCTCCTTCCCCTTCCAGCTGCTCCTTCTCCTTCCAGCAGCTCCTTCCCCTTCCAGCTGCTCCTTCCCCTTCCAGCTGCTCCTTCCCCTTCCAGCTGCTCCTTCCCCTTCCAGCTGCTCCTTCCCTTTCCAGCTTCCCCTTCCCCTTCCAGCTGCTCCTTCCCTTTCCAGCTTCCCCTTCCCCTTCCAGCTGCTCCTTCCCTTTCCAGCTTCCCCTTTCCCTTCCAGCTTCTCCTTCCCCTTCCAGCTGCTCCTTTCCCCATTCCAGGACAGGAATCCCAGGGCAGGCACTGGAAGGAGCAGCTGGAGGAGCAGAGACCAATCCTGCTTTAACCTTCCCCGAGGATGGGGTGGGTTTCTGTCTGGGTTTGGAAAGAGTTTTCTGCCAAGGAAAGCTGGAGCCTCCCTTGGAATGGAGAATGGAAACCCCCTTCCCTCCTAATTAGTGTAATTTTGTAATTAGGGGCTTTCAGGCAGAGATATGGGGATGGGAGTAACAGTTCTTTACTAGGAATATTAAAAATAAAAAAGAAAATACCAATGTAGTAGTACAAAAAACAAGCAAGGGAGCAAACAAAATCCTGGAAAAGCCGTGTCAGGGTCAGGGATCCGAGCTGGCACCCTGTGCTCAGGGTGCTGGGAGCAGCCCAGATAAATCCTCCTGCAGTAACAGCTGTGGTTCTGGGGAGCGGAGATGGTCCTGTGGAAAGTCCAGTGCTGGTGAGATGGGTCCGGTCTTCCTGCGGGGATCCCGTGGAAAACCCGGATCCCTCGTGTCCTTCAGTGCCAGTTTTTATCCAGCTGGGAGCAGCTGGCTCCTCCCAGTGTGTGGAGCATCTCCCGGTGGGTGATGGAGTGTGTCCTGGCACTGGTGGGCACTGATGGGCCGTTATCAGGAGATGTCCCCGGGAGGGTGGAGGGAGGTGACAGAGACAACAAACACGGCCCCACCTGGGTTTAACGGCTGGGACGTTATCAGGAGGCAGTGCCAGGTTTAGGATCACAGCTCTGAAATGCCAGTTCAGGTTTAGGATCAGAGCTCTGAAATGCCAGTTCCAGGTTTGGGATCACAGCTCTGTAATGCCAGTTCAGGTTTAGGATCAGAGCTCTGTTTTCCATCAGGAGCACACAGCTCTGCCAGTTCCAGGTTTAGGATCACAGCTCTGCCAGTTCCAGTTCCAGGTTTAGGATCACAGCTCTGCCAGTTCCAGCAGGAGCACACAGCTCTGCCAGTTCCAGGTTTAGGATCAGAGCCCTGTAATGCCAGTTCCAGGTTTGGGATCAGAGCTCTGCCAGTTCCAGGTTTGGGATCAGAGCCCTGTAATGCCAGTTCCAGGTTTGGGATCACAGCTCTGTTTTCCATCAGGAGCACACAGCTCTGCCAGTTCCAGGTTTAGGATCAGAGCTCTGCCAGTTCCAGTTCCAGGTTTAGGATCACAGCTCTGCCAGTTCCAGTTCCAGGTTTAGGATCACAGCTCTGTTTTCCAGCAGGAGCACACAGCTCTGCCAGTTCCAGGTTTAGGATCACAGCTCTGTAATGCCAGTTCCAGGTTTGGGATCACAGCTCTGTTTTCCATCAGGAGCACACAGCTCTGCCAGTTCCAGGTTTAGGATCAGAGCTCTGCCAGTTCCAGTTCCAGGTTTAGGATCACAGCTCTGCCAGTTCCAGTTCCAGGTTTAGGATCACAGCTCTGTTTTCCAGCAGGAGCACACAGCTCTGCCAGTTCCAGGTTTAGGATCACAGCTCTGTAATGCCAGTTCCAGGTTTAGGATCACAGCTCTGTTTTCCAGCAGGAGCACACAGCAGTGCCAGTTCCAGGTTTAGGATCACAGCTCTGTAATGCCAGTTCCAGGTTCAGGATCACAGCTCTGCCAGTTCCAGTTCCAGGTTTAGGATCAGAGCTCTGCCAGTTCCAGGTTTAGGATCACAGCTCTGCCAGTTCCAGTTCCAGGTTTAGGATCACAGCTCTGCCAGTTCCAGTTCCAGGTTTAGGATCACAGCTCTGTTTTGCAGCAGGAGCACACAGCTCTGCCAGTTCCAGGTTTAGGATCACAGCTCTGTTTTCCAGCAGGAGCACACAGCTCTGCCAGTTCCAGGTTTAGGATCAGAACCCCTGCTCTGGGTGCTGCCTCATGCTCACTTTGGGTGGCTGCTGATCCTTAGATGTCTTCTCCACTCTGCTGCAAACCTTAGAGCTCGGAAACATTTCCAAATATTGTTTAATGTGGTTCTGCAGATCACTTACTGCAGTTTGGAAAGGTTTTCTGCACCTTAGATACAGCAGGGGGATTCGGGGGGAGGCTTTGGAGCGCCAGCCCTGTGTTTATAAAACACTCTGCTCTGGCTTTGGGAACTGGATCAACTGGAAACAGTCAGAGCTGAACTGGAACATCAGGCTCCTCCTTCAGTGCTCTACGAGTCAGCGTGAGGGTGCTCAAAATCACTGTGAGCAGCGGGTTTAGAGCTTCAGCAGATCCCAGAGTGGTTCGGGTTCGGGAGGGGACCCCAAATCCCACCCAGTGCCCCCCTGCCATGGCAGGGACACCTCCCGCTGTGCCAGGCTGCTCCAACCCGGCCTTGGGCACTGCCAGGGATCCAGGGGCAGCCACAGCTGTGCCAGGGCACAAAGGGCATCCTGCTCACCTGGGGCACACCTGGAGCACACCTGGGGCACAACTGGGACTCACCTGGGGCACACCTGGGGCACACCTGGAGCTCACCTGGGGCACACCTGGGACTCACCTGGAGCTCACCTGGGGACACACCTGGGGACACACCTGGGGCACACCTGGAGCTCACCTGGGGCACAACTGGGGCACAACTGGGACTCACCTGGGGCACACCTGGGACTCACCTGGAGCTCACCTGGGGCACACCTGGGGCACACCTGGGGCACACCTGGGACACACCTGGGGCACACCTGGGGCACACCTGGGGCACACCTGGGGCACACCTGGGACTCACCTGGGGCTCACCTGGGGCACACCTGGGGCACACCTGGGACTCACCTGTGCCCTGGGAGCTGTGCAAGGGCAGAGCCCAGGGCAGAGGAGGAGAAGGGCTGCCCTGCCCAGAGCTCTCCTGGTCGCTGCTGGCACAGGCAGGGACTGTCCCCGTGCTCACTGGGGGTGCCCTGGGGTTCCCCTCACGCACCTGGAGACCATCCACACCCGGCTCTGAGGGCAGCCAGACCCTGGAGCTGCCCCTGCACTTCACCTGTGCTGAACAGTGAACAAACGTGAAGATATCACAGAGCATGGGGCAAGGGTCCCTGCCTCTTTCTAACTACATTTTTAATTATCTATTTGTCTCGGGGTCAGTGCAAGATCTGTTCTATTCCAACCTGTTGAAAATGGTTGGGGAGGTGTTTCTTTAGCTCTTCTATGACCAAACCCTCGTAACTCCAGGGGATTTTCTGTCAGTGGGCAGCTGTTAAACCCCTGGGGCAGTGTTTGTTTGTCCCTTCCAGGAGCCATCCCTCACCATTCCAGGGGATCTCTGCTGTTCCTGGCCCATCCAGGCTCACTGCAGGGCTCAGACAATTCCATCAGCCCACCGGGAGATGCTGCAGCCAGGGGAGGAGCCCGGCATTCCCGGCTGGATCACACCTGGCCCTGGGAACAGCAGCACAGCCCGTGGGCACGGGATTGCCAGAGGAGCCCCGGAGCCATCCCAGCACCACGGGAGCTGCAGAGGAAAACTGCACCCTGCTGCAGGATCCCTGCTGCCAGAACCACATCTGTCACTGCAGGAGGCTGGGCTGGGCTGGGCCCAGCACCCTGAGCAGCAGCGGGACAGCTCTCTGCTCACTCCGGCAGTGGTTCCTTTTTTGTTTGTTTGCTTGTTTTCGGGGTTTTTTTGGGGTGTTGTTTTTTGTGTGGGTGTGTTTTTTTTGTTTGGTTGGTTTTTTTTGGTTTTCTTTTTTGTGTGTGTGTGGGTTTTTTTGTTTGTTTGTTTTGTTTTACCTTTCTTTCCTTTTTTCTTTCCTTTTTTTCTTTCTTTTTTTTTTCTTTTTTTCTTTTTTGTACCACTCTGCATTTATACTTTTAACATTCCCAGTAAAGAACTGTTGCTCCTATCCCCATATCTTTGCCTGAAAGCCCCTTAATTCCAAAATGACGGTAATGCTGGGGGTGGGTGTTTACATTCCCCATCCCCAGGGAAGTTCTGTCCTTCCCTGTCTTTCCAGGGCAGTTCCAGCTCTGTGACAGGGTCTGCTCAGCCTGCCCCTGCACCGCAGCGGGGCTGCTGCAGCGTTTGCTGCAGCCTGCAGCAGCAGCGGGGGGGAGGGCGACTCACGGTTGCACCTCTTCTGCACGAAGCGCAGCTTGCAGGCGGTTCTGTACGTGGAGAGCCGGATCACATCGAAGTTCTGGGCTCCTGCAGCAAAACAAACAAAACAAAGCTTTGGGCCTTTGCTCCCCTCTGCCGCAGCCACTTCTGCTGAGGCCGTTGAGAGGACTCGGAAGAAGCACAAGTGTCTCCTCACATGTGGGATTTTGCTTTTTTCTGACCCAGAGATGGGGCAGCTGAGAGGCGTTTTAAAGGCTTTTATTCCATTTTCAGTCTCATGAGAAGGGTGAGACGGTGCAGATGTTACAATTCACGCCATCACAACCAGAAGCCAAACTATTTCCTAATTACAAAACATTATCAGCGTTTCTTGGCCTGTCAGCTTTTGCCACACAATGCTGCTAAATGCTTCTAAACCAATCATCTATTAAAATACCCCACGTGGGTCTTGCTACAACACATCTTTCACAGTTTTATTTCTCCAAAGTATCTGGTCTATTTGCAAGGTCATCATTTGGAATTTGTTTCCAGTTCCATTTCTCTCTCCACGATGTCTGTCCCATTCCACGGCGTTTCTAACTCAGAGGCAGCGCACAGAGCCAGGCTCTGTGACCCTTCTGCCAGGCTTTGAGGATCCTCTGTGGCTCCATCTCAGCCCATCCCCACCCGCAGCACACGGACTGTGCTCAGGTGAGACCCCACCTGCCCCAGCCCTGGGGATTCCAGCAGCACAAGGACCTGGAGCTGCTGGAGAGAGCCCAGAGGAGCCACGGAGCTGCTCCAGGGCTGGAGCCAGGCTGGGAGAGCTGGGGCTGCTCACCTGGAGAGGAGAAGGATCCAGGGAGAGCTCCGAGCCCCTGCAGGGCCTAAAGGGGCTCCAGGAGAGCTGGAGAGGGGCTGGGGACAAGGGCTGGAGGGACAGGACACAGGGAATGGCTTGGAGCTGGAAAAGGGGAGATTTGGATGGGATTTGGGGCAGGAATTGTTCCCTGGCAGGGTGCTGAGGCCCTGGCACAGCGGTGGCTGCCCCTGGATCCCTGGCAGTGCCCAAGGCCGGGCTGGAGCAGCCTGGCACAGCGGGAGGTGTCCCTGCCGTGGCAGGGGTGGCTCTGGGTGGGATTTAGGGTCCCTTTCCCACCCAGACCACTCCAGGATTCCACGACAGCGCTGCAATGGAAACAAACCAGCGTCAATCTGCAGCTCCAAGTCAGCTCCCTCGGGTGTAACTGGAATTAAGGACGTGCTGGCCCGATCCAGGAATCCCCTTCAGCCCGGAGTCCTTGCAGGACAGCAGGAAAATGGGATGCCAAACACAAATTCTCTCCCAGAGCACGGTCCTGCACGGATCTGCCCTCAAACCATCTCTCCAGTCACACCAGCATCCCTGGGCCATTTGTAATTTTGGTTTTTTAAGGCCAAAGGTGCTCAGTCTGCTGTCACGATTTATTCAAACAGCCCACAAACCTGAGGCCTTGGCAGGGGTGAGAGATGTGAGCGCTCCCTAAGGAAGGAGCTCCCCAAAACCAGGGATGAGCCTCAGAACCTTCCCAGGCTGTGGGACGGGACGGGGACGATCACAGCGAAGTCTCGGGGATGAACAAACGACAGATTTCCTACTTACTCATCTCCATGAACAGCTGCCTCTTCTCTGCCATGGTCCTCCTCCTCTTCCCGCTCTCCTCAATCATCCTGGAGACAAAAACGGCGAAAACCCACTGTTTGTGCTGGAATTACGAGAGCAGCCTGCAGGATTCCGGCCATGGTGGGAACAGGCTGGCTCTGCTGGGAATTCCAGGACAGACAGACGCCTCTCCTCTCGATCCCATCCCACACACACACACACACACACACACACACACTTCAGTTAACACCTTGCAAGGCGCAGGAAGCGTTAATTCTCAACGCCTGAACTGATTCCGAGCATCCCAGAAAGAATCCCTTTGCTGGGAAAACACAGAGCAAGAATTTCTAATGCCTGAATTGATTCTGAGCATCCCAGGAAGAATCCCTTTGCTGGGAAAACACAGAGCAAGAATTTTTAATGCCTGAATTTATTCTGAGCATCCCAGGAAGAATCCCTTTGCTGGGAAAACACAGAGCAAGAATTCTCAACACCTGAATTTATTCTGAGCATCCCAGGAAGAATCCCTGTGCTGGGAAAACACAGGGGGAAAGCGAGCCAAGCGAAGGGGAGAGGCTGCGGGTCGGGCTTTGGGGCCAGGAGGAAGGAGCTCAGCCCACCCCATCCCCTTCCCTGCGGGATCACGGAATCCTCTGGTGTCACCCTGGTTTTTCTGAGTTTTTTAAAGCCTTTTGAATTTTCATAAAATGGAGTCAGATCTTTTAGCTTCTGTACAGTATTAGCAGCAGTTTCTACCTTTTCCCACAGATGTAACATAAACAAATCCTTTGTTTTTCATTCTCTGTCCTTTGTTTGCGTATTTCTAACCTGAAAACAATTGTAACTGACGGCTGGTCTGGCCATTGGGCTGGGAGGTGAAAACTCCAGGAGCCAATCCACAGCCAGACCCACAAATGTATAAAAAGTAAGAAATAACCAAGGAGGCTCTCTCCGCCCTGCCTCAGCCTGAGCTGGATCGGAGAAGTCTCTGTCCTGCGAAAATCTCTCGTCTCGTGTGATTGCTCCTCCGGCTCGGGAAGGACGCCCGGGATCCGCGGGGACGGCGGCTTTCAGAAAACTCGCTAAAATTCACCCGGCTCGGAACCCCGACACCCCAGCTCAAGTGGGGGAATAAAGAACTTGGAAGTAATTAAGCTGGAAATCAAACCTCCCCGTCCCAGGAAAAGGGATGAAAAGGGTGACAGGAGCGGGGAGGAGCTGGGGCCCCAAGGGAAGGGGGCACAGGGACAATCCTGCTCCGCTCAGCTTTATTTCCTTCCCCAAAAGACTCCAAATTCCAGTCCGCCGCAGCAAAAAAGGGGCAAGTTAATTCAGCAGCAGTGAAAAATTTAGTTCATAATTCAACGAATGATTGCATTATTCTTTGATTACCAAATTCACCAACTTAAAAACCATTAAATGTTGGTTTTAGGTGTCTAAACCCCCTCCAAAAGATAAAAATCCCAAACAATTCCTCTACAGTTCACTGCAGCAAAAAAAGTCAAGTTAATTCAGCATCACTGTAAAATTTCATTTGTAATTCAACTAATGATTGCGTTATTCTTTGGTTACCAAATTCACCAACTTACATACATGAAGTGTTGGGTTTAGGTGTCTAAAACTCCAAAAAGACAAAAATCCCAAACAATTCCTCTACACTTCACTGCAGCAAAAAAAGTCAAGTTAATTGAGCAGCAGTGTAAAATTTAATTCATAATTCAACTAATGATTCCATTATTCTTTCATTACCAAATTCACCAACTTAAAAACCATTAAATGTTGGTTTTATGTGTCTAAAACTCCAAAATAGACAAAAATCCCAACCAATTCCTCTACACGTCACTGCAGCAAAAAAAGTCAAGTTAATTGAGTATCAGTGTAAAATTTAATTTATAATTCAACTAATGATTCCATTATTCTTTCATTATCAAATTCACCAACTTAAAAACCATTAATTGTTGTTTTTAGGTGTCTAAACCCCCTCCAAAAGACAAAAATCCCAAACAATTCCTCTACACTTCACTGCAGCAAAAAAAGTCAAGTTAATTGAGTATCAGTGTAAAATTTAATTCATAATTCAACTAATGATTCCATTATTCTTTGGTTACCAAATTCACCATTTTAAAAACCATTAAATGTTGGTTTTAGGTGTCTAAAACTCCAAAAGGACAAAAAATCCCAAACAATTCCTCTACAGTTCACTGCAGCAAAAAAAGTCAAGTTAATTGAGCAGCAGTGTAAAATTTAATTTGTAATTCAACTAATGATTGCATTATTCTTTGGTTACCAAATTCACCAACTTAAAAAACATTAATTGTTGGTTTTATGCGTCTAAAACTCCAAAGACAAAAATCCCAAGCAATTCCTCTACACTTCACTGCAGCAAAAAAAGTCAAGGTAATCAGGCATCAGTGAAAAACTTAACTTACAATTCAACTAATGATCATATTATTTTTTTCATTACCATGTTCACCAATTTAAAAACCATTAAATGTTGGGTTTAGGTGTCTAAAACTCCAAAACAGACAAAAATCCCAAACAATTCCTCTACAGTTCACTGCAGCAAAAAAAGTCAAGGTAATTGAGCATCAGTGTAAAATTTAACTTATAATTCAACGAATGATTCCATTATTCTTTCATTACCAAATTCACCAACTTAAAAACCATTAAATGTTGGTTTTAGGTGTCTAAACCCCCTCCAAAAGATAAAAATCCCAAACAATTCCTCTACACTTCACTGCAGCAAAAAAAGTCAAGTTAATTCAGCATCACTGTAAAATTTCATTTGTAATTCAACTAATGATTGCGTTATTCTTTGGTTACCAAATTCACCAACTTAAAAACCACTAAATGTAGGTTTTGGGTGTCTAAGCACACCCCCCAAAAAAGACAAAAATCCCAAACAATTCCTCTACACTTCACTGCAGCAAAAAAAGTCAAGTTAATTGAGCAGCAGTGTAAAATTTAATTTGTAATTCAACTAATGATTACATTATTACTTGGTTACCAAATTCACCAACTTACATACATGAAATGTTGGTTTTAGGTGTCTAAAACTCCAAAAAGACAAAAATCCCAAACAATTCCTCTACAGTTCACTGCAGCAAAAAAAGTCAAGTTAATTGAGCAGCAGTGTAAAATTTAATTTGTAATTTAAGTAATTATTACATTATTACTTGGTTACCAAATTCACCAACTTACATACATGAAATGTTGGTTTTAGGTGTCTAAAACTCCAAAAAGACAAAAATCCCAAACAATTCCTCTCCACTTCACTGCAGCAAAAAAAGGCGAGTCAATTGAGCAGCAGTGTAAAATGTCATTTGTAATTGCAGTAACGATGACATTATTCCTTCATTACCAAATTCACCAGCTGCCACGCACGCCGTGCCCGAAGCCAGCAGGGAACAAGCACACGGCTCTGACCCGGGAATCCGCTGCAGCTCCCTGCTCTCTCCTGCTTTACAAACCCACACACTCAGAACCAAAGCACTGCTGTGCCTTTATCCATTTATTTCATTTACAGGAAAAAGCCTCAATGCTTTTTTTAAAATGATTTGTAGAAGTTGGGGGTTTGGGCACGCGAGTTTCCGACCCCGTCTCGCTCTGCACCGAGGAATGAGTTCAGCTCTCTCCCTAGAGATTCCTCACTCATGGAACCCCAGGATGCTTCGGGTGGGATTTGGACCTCAAATCCCCCCAGTGCCACCCCTGCCGTGGCAGGGACAGCCCCCGCTGTGCCAGGCTGCTCCAACCCCCGATGTCCAACCCCTGCCAGGCTCCAGGGACAGCCACAGCTGCTCTGCTCAGCCTGGCACAGCCTGGCACGAGCCAGGACAGGAGTTCCAGCCCGTTCCCAGGGCCAGGACGCAGCTCCCACGGCTGCCACACAGAATTCCTGGGTAAGGAGGCCACGGTGACCCAGACAGACACAAATCCCACGGCACAGGAGCTGAGTGTCACCCTCGGCAAGGAAAGGAAGGGCTGAGCTCCTGCCAGGTGCCCCTGAATCGAGACCTGAGGAGGGATCTGCTCTCTCCATCATCCAGAATCCTCCAGCAGGGAAAGTCCCCGAGGGCATCGAGTCCAACCTGATCCCCACCTTGTCCCCAAGAGCTCCGAGTGCCACATCCAGGTGACACCTCCAGCGCTGGGCACTGAAAGCTCCCTGGGCACTTCCAAGGCCTGAGCCCCCTTTCCATGGGGAAATTCCTGCTGCTGTCCGAGCTGAGCCTGGCCTGGCCCAGCCTGAGGCCATTTCCCCTTGTCCTGTCCCTGTTCCCTGGGAGCAGAGCCCGACCCCCCCTGGCTGTCCCCTCCTGTCAGGGACTTGTGCAGAGCCACAGGGTCCCACTGAGCCTCCTTTTCTCCAGGCTCAGCCCCTTCCCAGCTCCCTCAGCCTCTCCCGGGGCTCCATTCCCTGTCCCAGCTCCCTCAGCCTCTGCTGGGGCTCCATTCCCTTTCCCAGCTCCCTCAGCCCCTCCTGGGGCTCCATTCCCTTTCCCAGCTCCCTCAGCCTCTCCTGGGGTTCCGTTCCCTTTCCCAGCTCTGTTCCCAGCTCCCTCAGCCTCGTGCCTGGCTCAAAAGGAGAAGAAGGTTTGTGTTTTCCCTGGGGGAACAGCTCAGCCCTGGCCCTGCTCCTCAGACCCATCAAAGGTGATGTCTGCACTCGTGACCCTGCTGCCCCTGTCTGAGCAGGGAAACACCTCGGGGATGCTCTGTGGGCACAGGGCCTCAGGCTCTGAACAGAGAGGAGAGAATCCAGCAATGGAAACACGGAATTGTAAAGGTTGGAAAAGCCCTCAGAGCCCAAACATCCCCAGCACTGCCCCAGGTCCCCGAGAGTCACATCCACAGGGCTTTGAAACCCCTGCAGGGATGGGGAATCCTGTCCTGGGCAGCTGTGCCAGGGCTGGACAAAGCTTCCCATAAAGGAATTGTTCTTAAAACCCAACCTGAACCTGGCCTGGCCCAGCCTGAGGCCATTCCCTCTCCTCCTGTCCCTGTTCCCCGGGAATAGAGCCCAACTCCCACACTGCTGCCAAACATTTGGGAAAGCGGCGCAAATCAGGCTGTATGAGAATAATTCACAAACCTGTTTTTAATCCCTGCCCCGTCAGACACAGGAGGATCCCTCGGGAAGGAGGACGACGGGGAGCTCTTCTCGAGCTCAGAACGGGAATGAACCAAACCCACAAGAACTGCAGCTATGTTTGGGATGCAAATGACAGAGCTCGGCTCCCGAAACACGCAAGGGGAACAGCAGCTTGGCCTGAGCTGGTTTGGTTTGTTAGGCTGGCTTCTTTGAAGGGGGTGGGGAGGCTGGCTTTGGCTTTGGGTGGGGATTTTTTGGGTTGCCTTTGTTTTGTTTGCTCGCCGGTTCCTCGCTTTTTTAAAAAAAAAATCGTAGCAAAATCCACGAGCAAAGCGCCAGGAAACACAAGGTGGGCTGGAATCCGCTCACGTTCCGTGGGCACGCGGAGGGGAAACCACTCAAATATAAAATCCCAGGGTGGGGCGGGCTGCAGGGAGCTCAGAGCCCCCCCAGTGCCACCCCTGCCACGGCAGGGACACCTCCCACTGTGCCAGGCTGCCCCAAACCCTGCCCAGCCCGGCCCTGGGCACAGGAACGCAGCTGTTCGGAAATCCTTAGGGAAAAGCAAAGCTCAGCTGGAAGCAGGAAAGGATGCAGCACCTTGGGCAAGCCCAGCCGAGTGTGTCTGATGTAAACGCCCCAGATTTCACCGTTTCCCTCCGTGCTGTCACCCGCTCTCTTTCCAACACGTGCCAGGCCCCAGGGTACCCTCTGACAGAGCTCGTGGCAGAGGATTCACAAACCCCACACCAACAGCCGTGGGACGCTCCAGGCTCAGGCACCTCGAAAGCGTCTTCAGTAACCTCCCACTGCTCTTCTTCCCCGCTCCCTGCCCCTCTGCCACTGCCCTGTGCCAGGGCTGTGCCGGGCACGGCTCTGGCCCAGCACAGCAGGGGAGAGCTGAGATCCTGGCTGCAGGGAGATCCTGGGAGTGCCCAGAGAGCCCTGGCAGTGCCCACCGGAGCTGTGCCCACCTGGGCTGTGTGCCCCTGGCAGTGCCCTCCTGGCTGTGCCCACCTGGTTCTGAACCCCTGGCTGTGCTCACTTGGCTGTGCCCACCTGACTGTGCCCTCCTGGTTCTGAACCCCTGGCTGTGCCCACCTGGTTCTGTTCTCCTGGCTGTGCTCACCTGGGCTGTGCTCACCTGGCAGTGCCCATCTGGCAGTGCCCACCTGAGCTGTGCCCACCTGGGTTGTGGCCACCCAGCTGTGCCCACCCAGCTCTGCCCCCCTTACTCCCCTGGGTACCGCCCTGGCTCCCCTTGGCTTCCCCAGGCTCCCCCTGTCTCCCCCAGGTGCCCCCCTGTCTCCCCCAGGTGCCTCCTGGCCCCTCCAGGAGCCCTCAGGTGCCCCCCTGGCCCCCCCAGGACCCCCCAGGACCCCCCAGGCCCCCCCAGGTTCAGGCCAATACTACAGGACCTTTCTTAGCAGGTTTCGCTCTTCTTGGAGCTCATCAGCTGTAGGTAACGGCCCCAGGACAGCTCCGTGCTCAGGAGATCACTGCTCAGCCTCAGGAGCTTCATTCCACTGCTTCCTCCTGCCAGGAACGCTCCAAGGGGGTCTGGCCTCTGGGCTTTGAGGACTTCTGGGGTTGGGTGACCTCTGCGCTTTGAGGACTTCTGGGGTTTGATGACTTCTGGGGTTTGAGGACTTCTGGGGCTGGATGACCTCTGGGGTTTGAGGACCTCTGGGGTTTGAGGACTTCTGGGGTTTGAGGACTTCTGGGGTTTGAGGACCTCTGGGCTTTGAGGACCTCTGGGGTTGGATGACCTCTGGGGTTTGAGGACCTTTGGGGTTTGAGGACCTTTGGGGTTTGAGGAACTCTGGGGTTTGAGGACCTCTGGGGTTTGAGGACCTCTGGGGTTTGAGGACCTCTGGGGTTTGATGACCTCTGGGGTTTGAGGACCTCTGGGGTTTGAGGACCTTTGGGGTTTGAGGACCTATGGGGTTGGATGACCTCTGGGGTTTGATGACCTCTGGGGTTTGATGACCTCTGGGGTTTGATGACCTCTGGGGTTTGAGGACCTTTCCCAGCCATCGCTCTGCACCCAGGCCGAAGGCGGCAGGGAAAGCAATTTCCATTTCATTCACCAACCCTTACACCTGACTGGGTTTGGATTCCTGGCGCCGCACGCCATCAGCAGAAATAATGTTTGATGTCACTGGTTAAACTGCAGCTGCTGCATGAGGATAAAGCTGTGCCCGGACCTATTTATGGTCAGAAAGAATTTGTAATTAAAAATAAATCAGAAAACCGGATTGGGGCATGGCTGTGCTGGACACAGGGAAGGAGCTTCAGTGATTTTCTGCCGTTTTTCTGACTTTCCTCATCTCCCTGCCATTCCTGGTGTTTCAAGGAAAAGCTTTCCTCCCTTGTCAGCTCATTCACTCCCCAAAAATGTAACTTTAACAAACAACAGAACTGGGGTGAAGATACTGAATAAAAATTGAGGGCATGCCTGTGCTGGCAGAAGAAGTAACTGGTGTCCATCTGCTTTGGGCTCCTGAACACGTCTGGCTTCTGACACTGAACTGAAATCATCTAAAATCATTCCTGAACTGGCATAAAGGTTTTGCTCAAGTATAAAATTAAACTGACTTAGGATACAAAGGTGCTTGTATTTGCTCACCTCCGATTTCAATAAAAACATGAAGTATCTTTCCTTTTCTTTCCTAACTGTCCTAATTCTTTCCTAATTCCCCTCCTCTCCCTCCGTCCATCCGAAGTATCTGATGCTCCTACTCATTCCTTTGCTCTCCTGGTTCGTTCTCCGGATCCCTTCCCTCAGCAGTCAAACATAATTAATCAAAAATACTCCTCTGCTCCCCTGTGCCTTTTGCTAGGAAGAGGAGTGACCGAGGAGTGATTTCAGGGGGACACAGCTGACCCCTGGAAGAGACAAACCTTTCACACTGACTGGCAACAACATCTTTTAAAGCGCATTTTAACCGCTCCTGGCAACTCTTCTAATTTATCTTTAACATTTTAAACTCTGCTCCCATCATTTATAGCAATAACTGAAGCCAAAAGCAACTGTGCACAAAAGTATGAAAAAAACACCCTAAAATGCTATTTCTGCATCTCTGGGATGCACCTTGCACCTTCCAGCAGCAGCTTCCCCAAAAGCCAAAGGTCTGGCTGTGTCAGAGGTGTTTTCACACCTCCTGCACTCCGATGATTGTGTAAAACCTTTACAAACCCAAGCTGACTCCAGCCTCGGGGGTGTAAGGAAAAACCCGCTTGGCAAGAGCCAGGAAATGGATTGTAACTTCCCAGGGCTTACAGCTCTGCACTGAAACTCCAAACAAGTCAATGGCTCCTTTTTTTACCCCTCTCCATAAATCCAGTGGATCCAAAGCTGCTCTGGAAGATTCTGCCGAGGCCTGCCCCAGTAACGCAGGAATCTTCATTAAAAACGAACGGGCAATCCAGCAGTTTAGGGGAAAAACCCAGTTTTGAAGCATAAAAGCTTCCCCTCCTGCACACCTTGTCGCTTCTGCTGGAACCCTGAGCTCCTTCCCGGGCACGAGCAGTGCCGGTTTGTTCACAGCACAGAGCCCTCAGTGACCGGGGTGGAAAATCCAGGGACAGGGCCGCTCCTGGCTGGGATAACCCCGGGCACGAGAGGCACACCTGCTGCCGCATTTTGTGAGCTTTTGTCAGATGTTTATAGCTCTGACTGAATCTTCCCACAGCCTCTAATGTAAACACCTTGTTTTTCACACTCCTTTCTGATAATCAACTGATGGACTTCTAGCCTGGCCAGTGGGATGGAGAGGTGGTAGCCCTGCTCTCCAGTCCCTGGTCATTCTTCAAAACCTGTAAAAGCGAGGTCTTTGTAAACAATGAAGTCTTCTCTTCATCAGCCTTCGTCTTGTGGAGTCAAATCTGTGAGTATTTGTGATCGCGGCACGCAAAGCAGTCACACAGAGATGAGAGATCTGCAGGGCAGAGCTGCTCCTCAGAGAGAGAGAGCGGGGCCGAGAGCCCCAGCCTCTTTATTTCTTACATTTTTTATACATTTGTGGCTCTGGTTGTGGATTGGCTTCTGGAGTTTTCACCTTTCACCCCAGTGGCCAGACCAGCTGTCAGTTACAATTGTTTTCAGGCTAGAAATATGTAAACAAAGGACAGGGAATGAAAAACAAAAGGTTTGTTTATGTTTCCCACGTGTGAGAAAAGTGAAAACTGCTCCTAATATTGTGCAGAAACTAAAGACACTGACTCCACCTTATGAACAAGTAGATGGCTTTAAAAAAAAAATTCAAAAAAACCCAGGGTGAGAGGTGTTTACTCGTGTCCACTAGCGACGCACATCCAGCCGGGAGCGGGCACCGTGGAACTCCTGTGGGGCTGGACACGAGGGCACCAGGCTGGCTGTGCTCAGGGACAGCCCCAGGGGGTGGGATGGGATCTGCTGGGGGCAGGGAGCACCCATGGGTGCTGCACCGGGGTGACTTTGTGATGCTCGTACCCCAGTCCTCTGCTCTGCGCTGTGTCGCCAGAGGACACAAAAAGAATTGCGCTCACACAGTTAAGTGGTCAGGGCAAAAGAAGGGAAGTTTATTTACTTGACCTCGCTGATATCTGTTCTGGAAAATGCCCAGGGATTGGAGAATGAGGTTTCCACCTCTCACTCCACCCGTCACACTAGAAGTCCATCAACTGTCCCTCCTCCAAGGAGGAATGTGAAAACAATCACTTTGTTTATGTTACAATCTGTGAGAAGACTTCACTACAAAAATGTAAACGTTGGAAGGCTGAAAAGAATATGGTAACAATGTAATATTGAGTTCTGTGCCTTTAAAACTGGTTCTAAGAGCAAGGAGAAGCACAGAGTTTGTTTTGAGAGAACTGCCTGACTCCACACTCCTCTCGGGGCTGGGTGCAGAGGCTTGGAGAGACTGCAGGACAGAGATCTCTTTGCTTTTAGTTAGTTTTACACAGCTAGGGCAGAGAAGTTCCCTGGACTGTTTTATTTCCTTTTTCTTGGGACTGTTTAAACCTGCTCTGGACTGAAAACCCAGGGGAGCACTGGGGGCTGCACCGGGGCCTGGAGCTCGGCATTTTCCAGCAGTGCCGGAGGGACTGGGACTGAGGAGAGACTGAGAGAGAGAGCCGAGCTCCACCCACGGCAAGAACTTTCTCAATTTGCCATCTCACTCCAGAACGAGAGGTTTTATTGTTTCAGATTATTCCTTCTTTGAACTTGTGGGCACTTTGTTAACTAAAACTGGTTTTTTTTCACTTTTCTCCAAGTTCTTTCCCAGACAGTTTGTGGGGAGGGGCTGTTTAGGTTTGCTCCCCAGAAGGACCCCATCCAGGGGTTTTCTCCCAAATTTACCCTAAACCAGGACACGGGGTCACACCAACCCCAGGGAACTCTCCAGGATGGGAAGGGAACAGGGGAAGGGAGCCCCAGGAGCAGCTGAGGTGATGCTGTGAGAGGCTGCCTAGAACAGAGGCCGGACAGAGTTAAAGGAATAAAGTGGGGATTTATTAAAAGGCCTTTAAAGGTCTCACCTTGGGCAGCGCAAGAGCCTGGCCATGGCTACACCAAGATAGAGCAGGGGTCACGAGTTTTCATACTTTTATAAGTTCTGGTCTATTTCCATATTGGGGTTAATTATCTAATGACAGCTTCAAGTGATGAACTCCCATCCTCCCAAATTTGCTCTCATTTGCACATTTTGGGCCTGAAGCTGCAATGCTGCCCTTGGTTCAGGATTGTTCTGTCTGACTGAACTGTGAGGAGAGCTGGCTAACACTTCCTATGAAGTTCAGAGTTAAATATCAATGGAAGAATCTGGGAAATGGGAAAGCTAAAACTGAAGGATCAGAGGGAGCTGGGACTGGGAATGGAGCCCCAGCAGAGGCTGAGGGAGCTGGAAAGGGAATGGAGCCCCAGCAGAGGCTGAGGGAGCTGGGAAGGGAATGGAGCCCCAAGAGAGGCTGAGGGAGCTGGGAAAGGGAATGGAGCCCCAGCAGAGGCTGAGGGAGCTGGGAAAGGGAATGGAGCCCCAGCAGAGGCTGAGGGAGCTGGGAAGGGGCTGAGCCTGGAGAAAAGGAGGCTCAGTGGGACCCTGTGGCTCTGCACAAGTCCCTGACAGGAGGGGACAGCCAGGGGGGGTCGGGCTCTGCTCCCAGGGAACAGGGACAGGACAAGGGGAAATGGCCTCAGGCTGGGCCAGGCCAGGCTCAGCTCGGACAGCAGCAGGAATTTCCCCGTGGAAAGGGGGCTCAGGCCTTGGCAGTGCCCAGGGAGCTTTGCAGTGCCCAGCCCTGGAGGTGTCACCTGGAGGTGGCACTCAGAGCTCTTGGGGACAAGCTGGGGATCGGGCACAGCTGGGACTTAGAGGAATTTTACAACCAAAATCATTGTGTGATTCCAGGAAAACCCCAGGGGGAGCCCAACAACCTCACCTGCCCTCCTGGCCAGGAACTGCTAAAGACTGTACAGGATTCGAGTTAAGCAAACATGGAACACGCAACAATATTTAATCAGAGGCTCCTTTGAAAGCCTTCCAAAACTTTTAACAGTGGTTCCCTCCAGACAAAACAGAACAAATTCAAAATTCAGCTCCAGGGGAGCTCCAAACCACCTGAGTCCCTGTGCTTTCACATCTGTACGTGCCAGCTGAGCGCCCAGAACAGAGAAGCCCCAGCGCAGAGGAACTGGCTCAGGGTAAGAGCAGTGAGGGTGCCAGCGGCACTGGAGGTCCCAGCCCTGCTGCCAAGGTGTTGTTTGAAGCTGACAGCTCTCCAGATCCGTTTCCAGCCCCCAGGGAATCGCTCAGGCTGGGCCCAGGGGCTCTGCAGGCCCTCAAGGACAGCACTGATGTCTCAGCACAGATTCTGGCACAGGCAGCTCTGTTCTCCAGCAAACGCAGCCAGGCTGGACAGAAAGCACTCAAAGGCTCTCCTGGGGTTACAGAGAACCAAACCCTCGTCTTCCTTTGCTGCCCCAAAGGCTGAGCAGTAGAAATGGGTTTTTACAACCTCCCTGCTGGTCTGCAGCCTGAAGTTAATGCCTGGCTATGGCATTTACCACCAGCCTGCAAACGAGAGCAATACAGCAGCTGAGATCGTTTCCTTGAAATAAAGCAGTGCCCCTGTTGGGTAAGACAAATGAAATATTACAGGAGGGTTTTCGAGCAGTAAGAAGTTGGGAATGGTCGAATTAAGTAATTAAGAGCTTACCCCTCCCTCTCAGGAAGGGAAGTTGGGTTTTTTTTTTTGGTGGAGGGGATTTCTGAGCGCTCAGTGCTTCCAAGAAAACCTGGCAAAGCTTTTCCTCTCTCCATCTTAGCCTGCAGCACTGCTCCCAGAGCACAGGAGAGAACTGTGCAAGTGCCTCTGCAGCTGAATGCAATGTTCATTATCAGGACGGGCTCTGAGCTGCCTTCTCACTCTTTTCCCCTCTGTGAAAAGTGCACATTATATGGTTCTACACGTGAGATATTTACTATATGTATTATGTTGTACTGATTAGTAGTGCTGCATTGATATTTTGATAGTATGGTAAATGTAGTTTTATAGTTCAAATGTAGTTTTCGTAGTTAAAATAGAAATTATGTATGTGGGATATTTTTTTTAAAAAAAGGAAGGGGATACTCACAAAGAGATAGCAGCCACAGGAGATGTAAATCTTTCAGAGAAAAAGAATTTATTACTCCCTTATAAGAACAGACCAACTTCTCCTGCCTGGCTCAGCCCTGAAGATGCCGTAGGGATTAAGAGGAAGAAGGTGACACTGACCAGAGAGAATTCAATGTTTAAATGGAATTTATGCACTATGTATGAGATGTATGAATATTCAACAGGCTACTGCTTTTAAGAGATAATCCTCTGTTAACGGGGTCCTTTTTTGGGGCTTATTTGCCCAGAAAGTCACCCAGACTTCTGTTACTTTGTTTTTATTGTCTTGTATTGTCCTAACCCTAATTGTCCACATTTTTATTACTCTCATTCTATTACTATTTTTATAACCTTTTTATTACTATTAAACTTTTCAAAATTTTGAAACAAGTGACTGGCGTTTTTCACACCCCTTAACCCAGACTGGGAGCAGGAGCAGGCACCACACAGCTGGCAGCAGCGCCAGGAGCCAAAGCAGCCCCAGCAGAGCAACCCTGGCACACCTGGGGAGGAGGGAAATTCCAGCGGGGCAGGGAGGAACACCTGGAAACAGGAACTGCTCTCCCCATCACAACTGACTTCAGGATAGAACAGCCTGCTCGGTTTTAACTCATTTTGCCTCCTACGTTAACTCAGAATGAATGTGAAATCTTCCTCGGCAGCTCCACAGGTCTAAATTAAAATAATCGGAAGTTTGTGAAGAGTTTGATATGACTGAGAAAGTACAGAAGCAGGAATTGCCATTAATCTGCATTTAAAAGTCTCCCTGCCACTGCCCCAGGCAATGGGAACTGAACACCTACACCGGCCTGGTAACTTTAACTTTGAGCTGCCAGACACACACAACACCTGAACTGCTCCTCAAGCGCCTTCTCCACTGCTCCTCGAGCGCCTTCCAAAGTGCTCCTCGAGTGCCTTCTCCATTGCTCCTCGAGCGCCTTCCAAAGTGCTCCTCGAGCACCTTCTCAACTAACTGCTCCTCGAGCACCTTCTCAACTAACTGCTCCTCAAACACCTTCCATGCCGCTCCTTGAGCACCTTCCACACTGCCCCTTGAGCGCCTTCCACGCTGCTCCTCGAGCGCCTTCTCCACTGCTCCTCGAGCGCCTTCCAAAGTACTCCTCGAGCACCTTCTCAACTAACTGCCCCTCGAGTGCCTTCCACACCGCCCCTCGAGCGCCTTCCACACTGCTCCTCAAACGCTTTCCACACCGCTCTTCAAATACCTTCCACGCCGCTCCTCGAGTGCCTTCAAACTGCTCCTCAAACGCCTTCCACACTGCTCCTCGAGCACCTTCCACACCGCTCCTCAAACGCCTTCCACACCGCTCCTCAAACAACTTCCAACTGCTCCTCAAACGCCTTCCACACTGCTCCTCAAACGCCTTCCACACTGCTCCTCAAACGCCTTCCACACCGCTCCTCAAACACCTTCCACGCTATTCCTCAAACGCATTCCACGCTGCTCCTCCAGTGCCTTCTACACCACTCCTCAAACGCCTTCCAACTGCTCCTCAAACGCCTTCCACACCGCTCCTCAAACGCCTTCCACACCGCTCCTCAAACGCCTTCCACACCGCTCCTCAAACGCCTTCCACACCGCTCTTCAAATACCTTCCACGCCGCTCCTCGAGTGCCTTCAAACTGCTCCTCAAACGCCTTCCAACTGCTCCCCAAACACCTTCCACACCGCTCCTCAAACGCCTTCCACACCGCTCCTCAAACGCCTTCCACACCGCTCCTCAAACGCCTTCCAACTGCTCCTCAAACGCCTTCCAACTGCTCCTCAAAAGCCTTCCACACTGCTCCTCAAACGCCTTCCACACTGCTCCTCAAACGCCTTCCACACCGCTCCTCAAACGCCTTCCACACTGCTCCTCAAACGCCTTCCACACTGCTCCTCAAACAACTTCAAACTGCTCCTCAAACACCTTCCACACCGCTCCTCAAACGCCTTCCACACTGCTCCTCAAATGCCTTCCACACTGCTCCTCAAACGCCTTCCAACTGCTCCTCAAACGCCTTCCACACTGCTCCTCAAACGCCTTCCAACTGCTCCTTAAACGCCTTCCAACTGCTCCTCAAACACCTTCCACACCGCTCCTCAAACGCCTTCCACACCGCTCCTCAAACGCCTTCCAACTGCTCCTTAAACGCCTTCCAACTGCTCCTCAAACACCTTCCACACCGCTCCTCAAACGCCTTCCACACCGCTCCTCAAACGCCTTCCAACTGCTCCTTAAACGCCTTCCACACTGCTCCTCAAACACCTTCCACGCTATTCCTCAAACGCATTCCATGCTGCTCCTCCAGTGCCTTCCACACCGCTCCTCAAACGCCTTCCAACTGCTCCTCAAACGCCTTCCACACCGCTCCTCAAACGCCTTCCAACTGCTCCTCAAACGCCTTCCACACCGCTCCTCAAACGCCTTCCAACTGCTCCTCAAACGCCTTCCACACCGCTCCTCAAACACCTTCCATGCTGCTCCTCAAACACCTTCCACACCGCTCCTCAAACGCCTTCCACACTGCTCCTCAAAAGCCTTCCACACCGCTCCTCAAACACCTTCCATGCTGCTCCTCAAACACCTTCCACACTGCTCCTCAAACGCCTTCCACACTGCTCCTCAAACGCCTTCCACACCGCTCCTCCAACACCTTCCAACTGCTCCTCAAACGCCTTCCAACTGCTCCTCAAACGCCTTCCACACCACTCCTCAAACGCCTTCCACACCGCTCCTCAAACGCCTTCCAACTGCTCCTCAAACGCCTTCCACACTGCTCCTCAAACGCCTTCCAACTGCTCCTCAAACGCCTTCCACACTGCTCCTCAAACGCCTTCCACACCGCTCCTCAAACGCCTTCCAACTGCTCCTCAAACGCCTTCCAACTGCTCCTCAAACGCCTTCCAACTGCTCCTCAAACGCCTTCCAACTGCTCCTCAAACGCCTTCAAACTGCTCCTCAAAAGCCTTCCACACTGCTCCTCAAACGCCTTCCACACTGCTCCTCAAACGCCTTCCAACTGCTCCTCAAACGCCTTCCAACTGCTCCTCAAACGCCTTCCAACTGCTCCTCAAACGCCTTCCACACCGCTCCTCAAACGCCTTCCACACCGCTCCTCAAACGCCTTCAAACTGCTCCTCAAACGCCTTCCAACTGCTCCTCAAACGCCTTCCAACTGCTCCTCAAACGCCTTCCACACCGCTCCTCAAACGCCTTCCACACTGCTCCTCAAACGCCTTCCACACCGCTCCTCAAACGCCTTCCAACTGCTCCTCAAACGCCTTCCAACTGCTCCTCAAACGCCTTCCAACTGCTCCTCAAACGCCTTCCAACTGCTCCTCAAACGCCTTCCACACCGCTCCTCAAACGCCTTCCACACCGCTCCTCAAACGCCTTCCACACCGCTCCTCAAACGCCTTCCACACCGCTCCTCAAACGCCTTCCACACCGCTCCTCAAACGCCTTCCACACCGCTCCTCAAACGCCTTCCACACCGCTCCTCAAACGCCTTCCACACAGCTCCTCAAACGCCTTCCACACCGCTCCTCACTACTCCAGGTGTGGGCACAAACAGGGGTTTCTCTACAAGAACATCAGCCAGAAGTCAAAGTCCAGCTGTTGACACTTGCCATTGTCTTCTGTAAAATGATGAGTTTCTATCACTTAATCTTGTCACTTCCTGTTTAAAAATAATGAATTTAAAAGGAATTAAGTGAGGGGCTCCGCTGCCTCCCTGCTTGCTTTATGCCAGGACAGCCCTCTGCTCCTGGTAAATCACAGGATACCGAGGCTCTCGGCCCCCCAGCACCACCGAGTCCAGCCTCTGACCTCAAGAAAAGTTAAAAACTGCACTGACAGAGACTGAGAAACGCCTCGCAGTCAGCCAGCAACTACTTCAGTTACTACGATTTTAAGTGTTTTTGTAACCACAACACATCCTTTAGGCATCCAACTCTTAAAATTCAGCGATGAATTGGCACCTGCTCTCATAATTGCATTTGTTCCCACAGAAACACGTGGCCAAATGTAATCTGCTTCCTGCCGTGGAATTTTAAGGTCTCTTACTGTTCCTTCCAGATCCAGGCTGCCTAAAACTCTTCATTACGTAAGTTTTTTAATAAGTCTGTATCACTTAAGCACATCTGAGAAGTTAAAATACTTCAGCCCTAAAGCCCACAGGACTGGGGAAGGCCCGTGGAGCTGTTTAAATACAGGTACAGTTTATAAATAGAAATCTGTTTAAACACTGAACCAGAGACAATAAAGTCACAGTTCCTTCTCCCTGGGACCAAGGGGAAAAAAATAAATAAAATTATTATGAATCTGAATCCTTATCAGCTGAATCACCTTATCTGAATCCCTGTTCAGGCTCCCTAAAACTCCCCCAGAGCAGCTGGGGCAGGCTGAGCTCAGGGTGCTCCAGGCACCAGCCTGGCCCCAAATCCTCTCTTTAAACTTCCACACGTGGTTCCTTCCCTCCTCAAAAACTGCCACAGCTTCCACAGCACCGAGCTGAGAGCATCCACCGCGGTGGAAAGGGCTGCACAACTCACAACATCCACCGCGGTGTAAAGGGCTCCACAACTCACAACATCCACCGCAGTGGAGAGAGCTGCACAACTCACAACATCCACCGCGGTGTGGAAAGGGCTGCACAACTCACAACATCCACCGCGGTGTAAAGGGCTCCACAACTCACAACATCCACCGCGGTGTAAAGGGCTGCACAACTCACAACATCCACCGCGGTGGAAAGGGCTGCACAACTCACAACATCCACCGCGGTGGAAAGGGCTCCACAACTCACAACATCCACCGCGGTGGAAAGGGCTGCACAACTCACAACATCCACCGCGGTGTAAAGGGCTGCACAACTCACAACATCCACCGCGGTGGAGAGAGCTGCACAACTCACAACATCCACCAGCGTGGAAAGGGCTGCACAACTCACAACATCCACTGCGGTGTAAAGGGCTGCACAACTCACAACATCCACCGCAGTGTAAAGGGCTGCACAACTCACAACATCCACCGCGGTGGAAAGGGCTGCACAACTCACAACATCCACCGCGGTGGAAAGGGCTGCACAACTCAGAACATCCACCTGGGTGGAGAGAGCTGCACAACTCACAACATCCACCAGCGTGAAAGGGCTGCACAACTCACAACATCCACCAGCGTGGAAAGGGCTGCACAACTCACAACATCCACCGCGGTGTAAAGGGCTCCACAACTCACAACATCCACCACGGTGTAAAGGGCTGCACAACTCACAACATCCACCGCGGTGGAAAGGGCTCCACAACTCACAACATCCACCGCAGTGTAAAGGGCTCCACAACTCACAACATCCACCACGGTGTAAAGGGCTGCACAACTCACAACATCCACCGCGGTGGAAAAGAGCTGCACAACTCACAACATCCACCGTGGTGGAAAGGGCTCCACAACTCACAACATCCACCGCGGTGGAAAGGGCTGCACAACTCACAACATCCACCGCGGTGTAAAGGGCTGCACAACTCACAACATCCACCGCGGTGGAAAGGGCTGCACAACTCACAACATCCACCGCGGTGTAAAGGGCTGCACAACTCACAACATCCACCGCGGTGGAAAGGGCTGCACAACTCACAACATCCACCGCGGTGGAGAGAGCTGCACAACTCACAACATCCACCGCGGTGGAAAGGGCTGCACAACTCACAACATCCACCGCGGTGTAAAGGGCTGCACAACCCACAACATCCACCAGCGTGGAAAGGGCTGCACAACTCACAACATCCACCGCGGTGGAAAGGGCTGCACAACTCACAACATCCACCGCGGTGGAAGGGCTGCACAACTCACAACATCCACCGCGGTGGAAAGGGCTCCACAACTCACAACATCCACCAGCGTGGAAACGGCTGCACAACCCACAACATCCACCGCGGTGGAGAGAGCTGCACAACTCACAACATCCACCAGCGTGGAAAGGGCTGCACAACTCACAACATCCACCGCGGTGGAAAGAGCTGCACAACTCACAACATCCACCCAGGGCTGCACAACTCACAACATCCACCACGGTGTAAAGGGCTGCACAACTCACAACATCCACCAGCGTGGAAAGGGCTGCACAACTCACAACATTCACCTGGGTGTAAAGGGCTGCACAACTCACAACATCCACCGCGGTGGAAAGGGCTGCACAACTCACAACATCCACCGCGGTGGAAAGGGCTGCACAACTCACAACATCCACCTGGGTGGAGAGAGCTGCACAACTCACAACATCCACCGCGGTGTAAAGGGCTGCACAACTCACAACATCCACCGCGGTGTAAAGGGCTGCACAACTCACAACATCCACTGGGGTGGAAAGGGCTGCACAACTCACAACATCCACCAGCGTGGAAAGGGCTGCACAACTCAGAACATTCACCAGCGTGGAAAGGGCTGCACAACTCACAACACCCACCCAGGACTGCCAGCCCTGAGTCCCACTTCGCCCGTGCTGTGTGTGGTGTAACTGAACCGGTGGGAGGGAAATTGACGCTTTTCTGTGCCTGCAAAAGCCCTTTTTTCTTGCCTTGTGGCTCCTTCCTACAGCCTCTCCAGCACCCAGCACTCCCTAAAACACGTCCTGCCGTTGGGTCCTGGGACAAAGCAGAGGCCTGGCTGCACCAGCTGCGACACAGCCAGCCAATAAAGACATTTACTGCTCCCAAAGCCCCCAGGCTGCTCCAAACCCGGGGAGTTTGGGACAATGCTGGCAGGGCTGCTGCATTCACCGCCACAGGAACCGCAGTGAACAATGAGGGTGTCCCATGGAGCTCGCAGGAGATCCTGGATGCGTCCACGGGACTCTGGGACTGGCAGAAGTCAACTCTGGCAGCTCAGCCTGGGAGCTGCTCCCTTGGGAATGAGCCAGACCCAGCAGCAGATCTGGAGTGTCCTAAACAGCCCCAGAACAAAACAAGAATCCCGAGTATGATAATGGGAACAAGCAGAAACCCGAAGAAGTTTTATCAGGATTTCATGGTCAAGGAAAAAGAAACACCTCTGGAACAGCATCCTGCACACAGGGAAGCATTTAAGGGTCAAAGGAAACCTGGAACTGAAACTTGTGACTTTTTAAACCACTGAATCACCAGGAATGGTCACTGGGCAGCTGCAGCAGACAGAGCTACGATCAAAGGTTTGAGTGGGAAAGGACCTTAAAGCTCATCCAGGATCCCTGGCAGTGTCCAAGGCCAGCTTGGAGCAGCCTGGGATAGCGGAATGTGTCCCTGCCCATGGCAGGGGCGATGGAATTAAATGTTGCTTGAAGTTCTTTCCCACTCAAAAGCATTCCGTAATTCCATGATTCACCTTCCCCAGACGAGGGATGTGTTGCACAATAAACACATTCTCTGGAGGAATTTTAACCAGAAGGTTCCAACTTTTTACACGATTCCATCTTTTTACAAGTCCAACATGTAAACAGAAAATGCAGAAGTCACTGTCGCTTCGCGACACAAGTTTGTCAGAAGTGAAAAACATCAGTATCAGTTTCGTGAGTGTAAGAAACGGGCAGCTGAACACACAAAACACAAGATTTTAAAGCCAACACCACAGTCAATCTCAACAGATCACGTTACCTGAATCACACCGAGAAGTCTCTCAGGGCAACTTCCACTTTCCCGGACTCACTTCCTTCTCCAGACATTTAAACGACAACCTAAGGAGAGGCGAAAAACACCAAGTGAGCTTCTTCCCCAAGAAAGCAGAGGCTTCCCACGGAAAAATTACACTGCCTTATTTCACAGCGACGACACAGCGCTGCTTCTGCCCTGGCTGCTGCTCCCGTTAACTCCAAAGCAATGGAACAGCACATTCCCGGTCTCCGTTAATACCAAAGCAATGGAGCCTGCACACTCCGTGTCTTCCATTAATTTCAGAGTAATGGAGCCTGCACATTCCGGCTCTCCCGTTAAAACCAAAGCAATGGAACTGCACACTCCGTGTCTGCCATTAATTTCAGAGTAATGGAGCCTGCACATTCCGGCTCTCCCGTTAATTCCAAAGCAATGGAACAGCACACTCCAGGTCTCCGTTAACTCCAAAGTAACGGAGCCTGCACATTCCTGCTCTCCCGTTAAAACCAAAGCAATAGAGCCCGCACATTCCAGGTCTCCATTAATTCCAAAGCAATGGAACAGCACATCCCAGGTCTCCATTAATTCCAAAGCAATGGAGCCTGAACATTCCAGGTCTCCGTTAACACCAAAGCAATGGATCCTGCACGTTCCGGTTCCCTGCCAGCAGCTGTTTTGCGGCCGGGAGGAACAGCGGGGCATGGCCAAACCGGCGGCCCCCACTCCCAGCCCGGTGACCGCGGCCCCGCTGGGCGCTCCCCCGCCGCGGCCGTCCCCTCACAGCTCCCGGCTGTACCTGAGCCGCTGCCGGGGCTCCAGGGGCGGCCGGGCCGCCTCAGCCGCCGCCGCGCTCCAACGGTCCCGGCCGCCGCCGCGCGGCGCCCCGGCCAATCGGGGCCCGCCTCCGCCGGCGGCGCGCGGCCCCCGGCCAATCCCCGCCCGCCCGGCGCCGCCTCCTCGCGCCCCTGGGCCAATGGGCGGCCAGCAGCCGCCCGGCGCGCTCCCGCCTCCGCCGCAGCGCGCGCGCGCCGCGCGGCGCTCACCCCGGGGCGCGGCGGGACCGCGCAGGCGCGGAGAGAACGGCCGAGGGGGCGGCCCCGCCCCCGGCCCGCCCTGAGGGGCTGGGGCCGCCTGAGGGGAGCGGGGCGGGCGGAGGGGTGGCGGGGTAGAGTTGGGGCGTACGTGAGCTATGGGTGTTCCCTGACAGCCATCCGTCTGCACCGTGTCAGCCATGGCTGTCCTCTCACAGCCACCCCTCAGCACCGTGTCAGCCATGGCTATCCGCTGACAGCCATCCCTCAGCACCGTGTCAGCCATGGCTGTCGTCTCACAGCCACCCCTCAGCGCCGTGTCAGCCATGGCTATCCACTGACAGCCATCCCTCAGCACCGTGTCAGCCATGGCTGTCTGTCAACACCATCCGCTCAGCACCGTGTCAGCCATGGCTGTCCCTCACAGCATCCCTCATCACCGTGTCAGCCATGGCTATCCACTGACAGCCATCCCTCAGCACCGTGTCGGCCATGGCTATCCACTGACAGCCATCCCTCAGCACCGTGTCAGCCATGGATGTCCCTCAGCACCATCGCCTCAGCACCGTGTCAGCCATGGCTGTCCTCTCACAGCCACCCCTCAGCACCGTGTCAGCCATGGCTGTCCTCTCACAGCCACCCCTCAGCACCGTGTCAGCCATGGCTGTCCTCTCACAGCCACCCCTCAGCACCGTGTCAGCCATGGCTATCCACTGACAGCCATCCCTCAGCACCGTGTCAGCCATGGCTATCCACTGACAGCCATCCCTCAGCACCGTGTCAGCCATGGCTGTCGTCTCACAGCCACCCCTCAGCGCCGTGTCAGCCATGGCTATCCACTGACAGCCATCCCTCAGCACCGTGTCAGCCATGGCTGTCTGTCAACACCATCCGCTCAGCACCGTGTCAGCCATGGCTGTCCCTTACAGCCATCCCTCAGCACCGTGTCAGCCATGGCTGTCCCTCAGCACCATCTCCTCAGCACCGTGTCAGCCATGGCTATCCACTGACAGCCATCCCCTCAGCACCGTGTCAGCCATGGCTATCCACTGACAGCCATCCCTCAGCACCGTGTCAGCCATGGCTGTCCCTCAGCACCGTGTCAGCCATGGCTGTCCCTCAGCACCGTGTCAGCCATGGCTATCCACTGACAGCCATCCCTCAGCACCGTGTCAGCCATGGCTGTCCCTCAGCACCGTGTCAGCCATGGCTGTCCCTCACAGCCATCTCAGCACCATCTCCTCAGCACCGTGTCAGCCACAGCTGTCCCCTCACAGCATCCCTCAGCACCGTGTCAGCCACAGCCATTCCCTCACAGCTGTGCACAGCCATCTTTCAGAACAATCCCCTCACAGCTGTGCACAGCCATCTTTCAGAACAATCCCCTCACAGCTGTGCACAGCCATCTTTCAGAACAATCCCCTCACAGCTGTGAGCGACTGCCGTGCCCTCAGCACCCAGCCACAGCCATTGCTCAGCTCCCAGGGCTGGAGCCAGGCTGGGAGAGCTGGGGGTGCTCCCCTGGAGAGGAGAAGGATCCAGGGAGAGCTCCGAGCCCCTGCAGGGCCTAAAGGGGCTCCAGGAGAGCTGGAGAGGGGCTGGGGACAAGGGCTGGAGGGACAGGACACAGGGAATGGCTTGGAGCAGGAAAAGGGGAGATTTGGGTGGGATTTTGGGCAGGAATTGTTCCCTGGCAGGGTGTTGAGGCCCTGGCACAGCTGTGGCTGCCCCTGGATCCCTGGCAGTGCCCAAGGCCGGGTTGGAGCAGCCTGGCACAGCGGGAGGTGTCCCTGCCACGGCAGGGGTGGCTCTGGGTGGGCTCTGAGCTCCCTTCCCGCCCAAACCATTACGGGGATCGGTGTTTCCGTGGGCTGGGAGGGTTTGCTAGCACTGAGCCCCTGCAGGACGTGTCTCCTGCTCCAGGGGAGGCTGCTCACAGCTCCTGGGGCTCCCCTGCCACAGCGACAGCGGCTGCTCCCAATGAGGGCGTCCCCTGCTCCGTTGGGTGACCTTCCACGGGGATAACTAACAGCATCCCACGGCGATAACAGCATCCCACGGCGATAACAGCATCCCACGGCGATAACAGCATCCCACGGAGATAACAGCATCCCACGGGGATAACAGCATCCCACGGGGATAACAGCATTCCACGGGGATAACTAACAGCATCCCACGGGGATAACAGCGTCCCAGGGGCGCTGGGGGTTCGCCGCTCGGCCCCGGGCAGCCGCCGGCAGCACCATCGTTGCGGGCAGTGCTTCCCGAGGAGCATCCGGCAGCCCCGGCTCTGTCCCGCCCCTGTGGAAATGTCACAGCTCGTCCTGCACAGCGCTGCCGGGGAGGAGAACTCCTGCCCCGAGTGTGGCGAGGAGGGACCACTCTGCACGAGTGGGAGGGAATGCTTGGTCAGGAAATGGGAAATGAGAGGGGAAAGTGCCGCTGAGAGCTTGGAGCTGCTGCTGTGCCGGTGCTCGCTCCGAGCTGCCGGTGCCGGTGCCAGTGCCAGTGCCAGTGCCAGTGCCAGTGCCAGTGCCAGTGCCAGTGCTCGCTTTGTCCCCAGTTCCCGAGCCAAGCCCACGGGTGGCAGTGGGACCGCGTAAGGGAGGTGATTCCTGCTGGCTGCCTTTCCATCCGAAACGCCGCAGCGGCCAAAATTTTGGGAAAAGCCGTCTGCCGTGGGCTGGAGGGAGAAGTGCTGGAACCTGGAGAAACACCAGATGGTGCCACGGCTTTAGTTATTTCTTTATGCCTCTGACTCTGGGAGTTCAGGTTTCCCATTCCTCTCTGAGCTCTGCTCATCCTCCTTCTTCCCGAGGGTCCCAGGGGAATTCTGCCTGGCTAGGGAAAAAAGGATTTTACTTACCGAACAACGAGATAGAGCCATTAATTAGTCACGCGGATTAAAAAGGAGAATAAATTAAAGTCTAGCGAAGCCACCTGAGGGCTGGGGTGGATTATTCCCACTGGCAGGTCTCCAACCCCTTCCATGCTTAAAATACAGAGTTGATGGTACTTTTATTAATGTATTCAGAGAAAATAAATCCCGGGCTCTTGCACATCCCTCAGTGCTGCTTGGTTTTACCGAGTTGTTCAGTGCATTCAGAGTTTTCCTGTCAGAAATCAGGTGAGCTGGTCACACACCTGTTTCCCTGAATCCCTCCATTTTAAGGGAAATCAAGCTCCTGTCACTCGATTCAGGCTTCTTCCTGTTTCTTTCTTTCCCCCCCAGTCTACAGTTCCATGCTCCTGAAGTGTCCTGGGACCCCAAGAAGTGAGGGAATTGCAGAATTAATTAAAGCCAAGTAATGAACCAACTTCTTCCCCTTAAAATGTGCCAAAGGAGAATTTATCAGATGTCCACAGCTTGTAAAGCCAGGGAAGTCAGAAGGAAATCCCTGAACACCACCAGCAGCAGGACTCGCGCCACAGCCCCGGGTGGTTTTAGTGAGCAGAAGATGGACCGTGGCCGTGGAACACAGCATCCAGCGCCCAGGAACTCCAGGATCCTGCGGAGAAAGAGAAGAGAGCCTGTGGCAGGACATGGGCCGCAGGGAAGGGCTTTGTCCGGTGCCATGTCCTGAGGGCACGGGTATTCCAGAGCCAGCTTGGGAATGGGCTGTTGGGAGCAGCCCTCGGATCCCCCTCTGGGACACTAGGGTGGAATTTTATACATATAGATATATGTTACCCTGGTTTTTCTGAGCCTTTTGATTTTCTTAAATGGAGTCAGATCTTTTAGTTATTGTACAATATTAAGAGCAGTTTTCTACCTTTCCCACAGATGTAACATAAACAAATCCTTTGTTTTTCGTTCTCTGTCCTTTGTTTGCATATTTCTAACCTGAAAACAATTGTAACTGACAATTGGTCTGGCCACTGAGGCTGAGGGGTGGAAACCCCAAAAAGCCAATCTTCTGCTGGACCCACAAATGTATAAAAGGTAAAAAACTAAACAAAGGGCTCTCTTCCTTCTCTCAGCTCTCTCAGCTGTGAGCTGGGATCGGAAGGACCTCTGCAAAAATCTCTTGTCTTGTGTGTGACTGCTTTGTGTGTCTCGGTGACATATATATACACACACATACGTGCACATATTATATATAAGTATATTGCGTGTGTATACATATATAGATATACATATATAGACATACATATATATATGTGTGTGTATTTTAATTTATTTATATAAATGCATAAATATATGCGTGTGTGTCCCTCAGGGGTTGCTCCTGTCTCGAGTGTTTCTCCTGAGATTCAGGTGGCTTTAGAGTCCTTTGCCTTCTGAAAAGCCCAGAGCCAGATGCAAAAAAGAGACGGAGTCTTCAGGTTCTGATTTCTCAAGGTTTTGTGCTTTGTTTATTATTTATCTTACAATTCTCTCAGTGCCCAGCTAAGGTCTGTGCAGCTGCTCGGGCATCTGACGAGTGCCCCTGCACTGGGAGGTCGCTGCCTCTTATACTAATTGTTACCTGTTCTTTATTTATAGTTATTTGCCAGCACCTACTACCTGTACTAAACAGGTAACCTCTGCTCTGACCCAACCTCCTTAAATTACTTTGTGCCACCGTCACTGCAGAAAATGGAGTGAAGGAAGAAGAAAGAAGAAGCAGGAGACAACACCCAAAATCCTCCATCTTGCTCCCATCCACTTCCACACTAAAGAACCCAAAACTACCATTTTTCACCCTGTGATAAGCTAAACTACCACCTTTCACACTCCTGTGGCCTGTAATTCATCTCTCAGTGCAGGAAGCCTTTCCCATGGACTGGGATCAAAGCCAATGTCCCTCTGGGCTCTGTGCCAGGGTCTCAGACCCCCCTGCCCAGGTCCCAGACCCCCCTGCCCAGGTCTCAGACCTTCCAGGGTGACCAGAGGAACGCCCTGGACTCCGGCACTCCTGGGCTGTTTCAACGCCCAGAGATCCCCTCACTGCCCTGCAGGGGCCTGTGACCCTCAGCCCCAGCGCTCTCCTGATTTCGGCGTGGCTGGAACTGGCCCAGAGCTCCCACGGAGTCGTTCTGTGGGCTCATCCTTGGGGCGCCTCTGGACACCGGAGTAAAACCTGTGTGCGTGAGGCTCGAGGTCTGTTACCCTGGTTTTTCTGAGCCTTTTGATTTTCTTAAATGGAGTCAGATCTTTTTAGTTATTGTACAATATTAAGAGCAGTTTTCTACCTTTCCCACAGATGTAACATAAACAAATCCTTTGTTTTTCATTCTCTGTCCTTTGTTCGCATATTTCTAACCTGAAAACAATTGTAACTGACAATTGGTCTGGCCACTGAGGCTGAGGGGTGGAAACCCCAAAAAGCCAATCTTCTGCTGGACCCACAAATGTATAAAAAGTAAGAAATAAAGAAAGGGGCTCTCTTCTTCTCTCAGCTCTCTCAGCTGTGAGCTGGGATGGGAAGGACCTCTGTGAAAATCTCTTGTCTGTGTGTGACTGCTTTGTGTGTCTCGGTGACAGAGGTCCACCCGTCCCATTGGGACAGGCGAATCCCATCCGTTGGGAAGCAGCCTGGAGGAGGCTGTGGGAGCTGCAGCTGGTTCATTGCCCCTGGGATCACATCCAGGGGTCTGGCCTCTGGAGGTGAAACTCTCAGCCCAGCTTTGGCACTGCAATATCCATAATCGGCGTCAGAGCAGGCTGGACTGAAAGGGACAGAGAGCAGCTTGGTTCAGTTTGGGGAGATGCAGCAGCACCAGTGGAATAAGGAACAAGGAACGTTCCTTTGGAAGCAGCAGCTCCAACACTTGGCCATTTTATATTTTATCTCACCCACGCACCCTAAACAGGAACCGCTCCCAAGGCCGCCGTTCCCTCCCAGCTGCGAGGTGGCTTTGCAGGAGAGGAGGAGGAGCCTGGGATGAAGGCAGGATCCCTCTGGACAGGAGGGAAAACCCTCCAGAGCCTGTGTTCATCCAGCAGGACCCAGTGGAACCCGTCCTGCCCCAGCACTGTGCCAGCTGCGTGCCAAGGTTTGGCTTCGCAGGACATCCCGGTAACAACCACGCACGGAAGCACCAGTTCTGGGTCCTTCCAGGGTTCACTTTTGTGCCTTTGTCCTGGGGTGACTCTGTATCCCCAATCGTCTGTTGGGTGCAGGGGGGAGGGCAAGCGCGGTTTGTTTTTCCCCAGGAAAACTCTGCTCATCGGAGTGACCTTGAAGCAGGGGAGCTGGAACACGGCAAGACGAAAGAAGCTCTGTTGTTTTTTCCCCAGCAGTTAGTAAGTTTAGTGCTAGCGTAGTTAGACGCTGTAGAATAGCTGAAGCTTTTTGCTTTCTTTTTCTTTTTTTTTTTTTTTTTTCTTTTTCCTTTTTTCCCTTTTTTTCTTCCTTTTTGCTTTTTTTTGCCCTCTCCTCGGAACTGTTCCAACCTCTCCTGACTAAGGACCTGGGGAAGCACCGGGGGCCTCCACAGGGGACTCACCCCACCAAGATCAGCCCTGCACATCTCCTTTTCTCCCAACGTCAGTGGAGATGGAGCGGTGGAGCACAGCGACGACCCTCGAGGAGACTTTCTTTAAGTTTGTTATCCCTCCGTAAGCGGCACAAAGCTCTTGTCATTGGGTATTGTGCTGGGAGTGCTTTGCCTGTTTAATAAACAGGTTTTTTCCACTTCTCTCTGAGGAAATCTTTTTTCCCAAACCGGTTGGAGGAGGGGAGGGGGGCCCCGTGGGAGGGTTTCTCCCAAAATCTGCCTGAAACCACCACAACCTTTAACCCCGACACGTTCACTCTGCTCCTTCTCCCACCTGGTTTCCTTCCCTGCGCATCCCAGGGACAGAACTGCTGCCAGCAGCTCTGGGTTAGGGACGGGATCCCAGGAACGTTCACGGTGTTAACTGGAATGGATGTCCTCCAGGGCATGGCAGAGCAGGCACGAGGCTGCCTCCAGCCTGCTCCCAGCCCCCCTCAGCTGGGAATTGTGTCTCCTCCTGCTGCAGGACTGCCTGCTGGGATTTGCAGCACACGGAGCTGTGTCTGCTCAGCCCCCCCAGCTGCTCTTGGTGGGACCTCACTCCCCACGGGAATTCACTCCAGAGCTACGAGCTGCGAAGATGGATGGACCCCTGCAGGGAGATGGGCACCAAAAGCCCTGCAGGGTGAAGAAATCTCTGCTTCGGAGCTGCCCTGGGGGAGGTTCGGTGTCTGAACCCCTGCAGCGCCGTGAGAGGCTCCCGCAGGGCGCTGCCAAAGGCTGGATTCCACGGGCTGGGAGGTCATTTCCAACCTAAACGATTCTGTGGAGAACCCAGCCATTTATCCCCGCTGCAGGGCCGGAGCAAACACAGTCGCTGCTTGGTTGGGTTGGGTTGGGTTGGGTTGGGTTTGGTTTGGTTTGGTTTGCTTTGGTTTGGTCGAGCAGGGGCTGCAGCAGCTTCGGCTGTGCAGGGTCATCGCTGTGAGGAGGATCCATCCCAGCTCCTGGATCCATCCCAGCTCCTGGATCATCCCAGCTCCTGCATCCATCCCAGCTCCTGCATCCATCCCAGCTCCTGGATCCATCCCAGCTCCTGGATCATCCCAGCTCCTGGATCCATCCCAGCTCCTGGATCCATCCCAGCTCCTGCATCCATCCCAGCTCCTGGATCCATCCCAGCTCCTGGATCCATCCCAGCTCCTGGATCCATCCCAGCTCCTGCATCCATCCCAGCTCCTGGATCATCCCAGCTCCTGGATCCATCCCAGCTCCTGGATCCATCCCAGCTCCTGCATCCATCCCAGCTCCTGGATCCATCCCAGCTCCTGGATCATCCCAGCTCCTGGATCCATCCCAGCTCCTGGATCCATCCCAGCTCCTGCATCCATCCCAGCTCCTGCATCCATCCCAGCTCCTGGATCCATCCCAGCTCCTGCATCCATCCCAGCTCCTGGATCATCCCAGCTCCTGCATCCATCCCAGCTCCTGGATCCATCCCAGCTCCTGGATCCATCCCAGCTCCTGGATCCATCCCAGCTCCTGGATCCATCCCAGCTCCTGCATCATCCCAGCTCCTGGATCCATCCCAGCTCCTGGATCCATCCCAGCTCCTGGATCCATCCCAGCTCCTGGATCCATCCCAGCTCCTGGATCCATCCCAGCTCCTGGATCCATCCCAGCTCCTGGATCCATCCCAGCTCCTGGATCCATCCCAGCTCCTGGATCCATCCCAGCTCCTGGATTATCCCAGCTCCTGGATTATCCCAGCTCCTGCATCCATCCCAGCTCCTGCATCCATCCCAGCTCCTGCATCCATCCCAGCTCCTGGATCATCCCAGCTCCTGGATCCATCCCAGCTCCTGCATCCATCCCAGCTCCTGGATCATCCCAGCTCCTGCATCCATCCCAGCTCCTGCATCCATCCCAGCTCCTGCATCCATCCCAGCTCCTGGATTATCCCAGGAGGTCATGAGAACAGAACGATTTATGGCTCTCAAACTGCTAAAGCTTTTCCCAAACCCCAAACTGCCAAAGCCTTCCCCAGACCCTGTGCTCTGGGCTCGTGCTTCCCTGCAGAGCTCCCACCCGCTCTCTTCCCCAGGCTCCTTTTCCCTCGTTTCTGTGTTTTCAAACATTATTACATCTCAGATCCAACCAGCTCAAATACTTTTTAATACATTGAAAATGTAAAATAAAGCATATACGAAGTACATACAGTATATATATATACACATATTTCAAATACTTAAAATTCTTATGTAAAATATGATTTTTTTTCTATATCATTTGTGTAAAAATACATTTTCAAATGGTGTCACCTCGATTTTGCTGTACAGACCCTCAAGCCCAATCGAAGTCCCTTTTAAAAAGGCAAAAAAGACAAAGGTTTAGGATTTTTGGAACTGTGTTTACAGGCCTGTTGTCCGCACAGGAAAAGCCTCTGGGAAACAGCACTGGATTGCTTCTTTGTGAGAATTCCCGTTTTTATTGCATTAATGGCAGGAACTGAACCTTTTCAGTTGTGCTGCAGTAAGCCCCGCTGGCCTGGCCGAGGAACTGCCCCCGGTACCCTGTCACCACCTCAGAACCCCTCCTTCGTCCCCTCTTTTCAGCTACTAAAATATATATTATTTAAAATATATTATTCTAAGCCGCCCGCAGTCCACCCTCCCGCCCCGGGATGGTTTTTGCTGCCTCCCTCCCTCCCGAGGATCCCTCCCGGTAACGACCTCACCAGGAGCTGCTGCTCCAGCAGCTGTTTTGTGCAACCAAAAAAAAAAAATAAAATAAAGAATTCCAACTCCCCAACCAGTGCAACTGCTTGGAACCTCCTCTTTCCTGTAAATTCCAGGAGGGAAAGGAAAATTCCACCCCAAATCCCTTCCCTTTGCTGCCCACCTGGCTCAAAAGCCGAAGGCCCGGAGCGGCGCGGGCACCTCCTGCGCCGCCGCCTGTCCCTGGGCTTTGGGGCCGGGAAGCGAAGCGTCGGTCAGGTTCAAATTCCAGTTCTGTGTCCTGGGAAGGGAAACTGAAACCTCCTCCCTCACCAGGTTCCTTTCCCTGCCACGAACGCTCCGGCGTCGGCCTTTGGAAATCCTGGATTTTTGACGCCGCCATTCCCTGCGGCGCCGTTCAGTTCATTCCCGGGGGACCAAGGTCCGAGGGTTTAAACTCCTGCTTTCATCCCTTTATTCTCAATCCCGTGTGGAGGTGGATTTACTGTCTGGGAGAAGGAGCCTCAGCAGCGGGACAGGCTGATCCCAAGAACTCCACAGGATTCCCCCTTCCGAAACCATCCTCCCACAGCCAGCTGCAGCACGGGCAGAACTCCCGGGGCGTTATCCCCATGCCAGGGAGTTCTTCCAGGGGTTACGCCACCGAGCCCGTTATCCCGAACAGCTTCCTCCCACTCAGTGTCCTCTGCTCACCGCGGAGACGCTCCAGGCCGCACCAGGAGCGTGCTCACACGGGCGCCGAGGGAATCGCCTTCCTTAAAAAGAAACGGAAGCAGCCCAGGCCAAGTGTTGATCCGTGAAACGGAACTAAGGCACTGACAGGTGTAAACTCCCGAGCCGCCAGCCCGGGGCCACCTCCACGGCCGGGGTCACGACTGTCCCAGCCCGGGTCACAGCCGGCCCCTCCCGGCACGGCAGACAGGCGCGTTCCCACGGGATGGCTCCGGGCACGGGCACGGCTCGGCAAGGGCCCCGGGAAATCCAGCAGGAGCTGCAGCAGGAGCCACGGCCGGGCCGGGAGCCCTGCAAGAGCCTTTGCAGCCCAACGCCTGGGGGTGCTCAGGGTCGCAGCTCCCTCCTCATCCTCTGCTTCCCCCTCCGCAGCAGCCTGGAGAAACGCCCCGAGAGGAGCCAAGGGGAGAGCGGCACCGCCCCAAGCGTGCGGGAAACCTCCCGCTCTCCTCGGAGAAAACTGCCGCTTTGTGCGAGCAGCGCACCGAGCTGCGCACCGGCCTCTCCCGGAGCGCCTCTCCCGAACGCGTCTGTCTAAATGAGGGCTGAGGGAGGAACGGACGCGGCCCACGCCGCCTCCCCGAGTTCACAAACATGCAGGATTTCCTCTTCCCGAACAAGAGCTGCAAGTGGGAAGCGGCAGGAACGGGCACCGGGCGTTCTCGGGCTGCCGCCGCCACCACGGGCGTGACACGCTCGTGGGGACAATCTTGTGCAATGTTTTAGATTTAAAAAATGGGAGTTAATTTCTGCTCCCTAAATCCTCCTCACCACGGGATGGCCGAGCAGCGATGCGGGATGGCGACAGCGACTGCTCTGCGGCACATTTAAGGTGACAGAACCCAGAGCAGGTGATGCTGCGGCTCCTGCTGCTCCCTGGGCAGGGAAGGAAACGCTCCTGCTACCACGGGACCGAGTCTGCAGCTCCCTTGTCATCACCAATAAATGACAGAGTCACGGAATGTCCTGTGCTGGAAAGGATCCACAGGGATCATCCAGTCTGACTCCTGACCTCAGCAATCCCACCCTGTGCTGTCCAAAGGCTCCTGGAGCTCTGGCAGCCTTGGAAAACCACCCGGGGAATGATTTCTGCTCCTCAGGCCAGCGCCGGTTCCCGGGGGAAGGGGAAGGGAGCAGTAGTACAAAGGAGAGGGGCAGGGGAGGCCGAGGACCCCGCGCGCCGCTCAGCTGCCCCGCTGCCGAGGGAATATTGCTTCAGCTTAAAAAGGCCTTTGGATTAAAAGTGAATTCAGTGCTTTTCCATCAAAAACATACATAGCTCTGTTCCCTGACCAGGATGCAGCAAGGCCCCCACCCGCCCCGGGAGGGGAAGGGCCCCAGGGAGGGACAGCGGGCACAGGTGCCACCAGCCGTGTCCCCAGCCGGGCCCGAGGCGCTGCCCCAGCACCCCCGGCTCGGCTGGGCCCGAGCTGAGCCGAGCTCAGCCCAATTTGGTATCTCAAACCCAGCCAGGCCCAGGCAGACCCTCATCCGCCTTCCCCCGCACGCCCAGGAAATTTAAAATCTCGGATAGAAACTGGAGATGTCTGACCACGGGGGCGTTTGGATGAGCACAAAACCCTTCCCAGAGCTCGGCAGGGCCCGGGGTGACGCTTTGTGCTCTCCCCCTGCCCCCGTGGGCCGGCAGCTCCCAGCTCCTGGGGAACTCAGGAGAGCGGACTGCTGCCAGCCCCGCGGTGGGCTCCTTGCAGCTCCAGCGGCAGCACCCCTCCCTTCAGCGGGACTCTGGCACGGGGGGATCCGCAATCCGGCGAGGCCAGCCCGTCCTGCACGGCCCAGGAGCCTCCTGCAGCGGGCAGCGCATCCGCGGTGCCTCCCAGTGCCCGGGGATCTGAACTGGAGCGGCCGAGGGAGCTCCTGCCTCGGCTGGAATTGGGTCACCCCGTCCCCTCGGGCGGGAGAAAACCAACAGCGGGGCCGTGGGCCGGATCCCCCGGGGACAGCAGTGCTCAGGGCAGCCTGGGGTTACCGGGACTGCGGTACAAGTCGAACGCTATCTCCTAAAAGACTGAAAAAATACCTTTGAACAAAATAACGTGGCGTATTTACATAATTCCTTAAGTGCAAACTCTTGTCACGATTCACGGAGTCGAGCGCCATTTCGACTCCCTGTACAAGAAGGTGCTCTTTCGCTAACGAAAGAAGGACTCTAAACTCTGTATTCCTGATTCAGTAACGTGTCTCTTGTGCAAGGCAGTAAAATTCCTGTTTCTTCCCAAGATGCTCCCGAGAGCCGCTCCCCGCGCCGTCACCGCACCACCAGGCAGGAGACGCAGAGCTTGGAGGGGCCGATGCAGTCGTCATGGCAGAAGGCACCGCAGCCCTTGCACATGATCATGGCTTTCAACCTGCAGTAACATTTGGAAGGGGGATCCTCCGCGCCGCCGTCCTCGGCGAACGCCTGCACCGGGAGGCTCTGCCCGTGGCCGCCGGAGCCGACGGCCTGCCCGGCGGGGATGGTGGTGACGGTCACCGAGAAGGACATCACGTTGCCCATGGAGCTGGCCAGCGGGCTGCACTCGCTCGCCAGCGAGCCCTGGCCGGCCACGTCGGCCGAGGTGGAGACGTTGATGGTGCCGCTGTAGCTGGGCCCCAGCAGCTGCGCCCCGGCGCTCCCGGGCGGCTTCGGGGGGCGCGGGGCGGCGAGCGGCGGCGGCCGCGCCGAGTCCGGCCCGGGGGGCCCCGAGAGCTCCGCGCCGCCCTTGCCCCTCACGGCTTGGGCCATCTGCTCCCGCGCCGCCTGCAGCAGGTCCCGGGCCAGCGCGCCGCTGTCCAGCGCCTTCTCCCCGGGCCCGGCCGCCTCGGCTTTGCCGGCCCTCGTCGCCGGGGAGCCGGGCCCCCTCTCCCCCCGGCCCGCCCGTGCCTCCTCTCGGCCGCGCTCCCGTTCGTCCCCGGAGCTCTCGTCGTCCGCGTCCTCCTCGCTGCCGCTGCCGCCCGCGTCCCCGCTCTCGGCCGGGCCGCTCAGCCCCAGGCGCGGCTCGGCGCTCGCCGAGAAACCTCTCCTCAAGCTCTCCGAGCCGCGGCCGTAGGTGGAGACGTTGAGCAGGTAGTGCCCAGACATGGCGGGCCTGGACGTCCTCCTGCCCGCGAAGCCCAGCGTGAACCTCTGGCCGGCGGAGGAGCCGTTCTCCGCCGGGAAACCTGAGCGCGGGAGGTTCGGCTGCGAGGGCTGAAGGACGGGCGGCGGCGCGTTCTGCCTCTGCACCCTCTTGATGAGAGTCTGCAGGATCTGCTCCTGGGTGGATCTGCTCAGCGCCTCGTGGCACTGCTGCTGCTGCTCGGCACCGGGCTCCTTTCCCGAGGGCGGCGCGAAGGCCCTTGGAACGTGAGGCAGAGGCCTGTTCTGGCAGAAGAGCTTCCCCAGCGGCTGCGGGGGCAAACTCGCCGCTCTGTCCCCGGCCTCGGTGCCGCTCCCGGGAGCTGCTGCCCCCTTCTCTTCCTGAGGAGCCGCGGGGACGCTTCTCGTCTCCGCTCTGGTGAGCGGCTTGGGCAGGAACTGTTCCAGAGGGACGGTCTTGCCTTGGAGCAGCTGGGTGACCAAAGGGTTGTTGGCAGGAATGCTGGAGCTCGCTCTGCCCAGGGCCCCACCGGGAGGGGATTTAAGGCCGGGCGCTACCGAGGAGCCGCTGGAGGGTGGCACGGGAGCGCCCGCGGCTCCAGCCTGGGCCCCGGCGCCCGTGGGTGGCGGGGAGGACAGCGGCGGGGAAGGAGGTTTGTTTTTGGGAAGGTCACAGCCGCTCCCTCCCGGGCTTCCACCGCCGCAGCCGGGCCCGCTCCCGTTCCCGTCCGCCGGAGCCGTCCCTGCCCGGTCCCCGCTGCCTGGGGGCCCCGGGGCGGCCGCGCCCCGCGGGGGGCTCGGCGCGGCCCCGTGCCCTAGCGCCGCGGCCGCCCCTGGCTGTAGTTGTGCTCCAGGAGGATGGCGAGCAGCTCCCGGCTCCGCCTGGCCCTCCGCTTGGGAACGGGGCCCTGCGCAATGGGGAAGAAACCTTCTCGAACTTCCCCCGCTTCCAGTTCCCGCCGGTTCCGGGGCCTTCGCTCCGGCCGCGGGCTGGGGGGCTCCGCCGGGGTCTCTCCCGTCTCCCGCCCTGCCCGGGGGTCTCCCCCCGCCCGGGCCGGGTCCCGGCACGGCTCCCCCGGCCGAGGCGGCGGCGGCGGCGGCCGCTGCCCTCTGAGCCTTGGCCTGCTGGGCCCTGGCCTTGATGTCGGCCAAGGTCCTGGCTCCTGTCCTGCCAGGACTGCTGAGGGAGAGGGGGAAGCGCGCCCTGGGAGAGACCTGGCCCGCAGGAAATGGCATCGGGGAGATTCTGGACACGGGAATCTGCAACAGAGCGGGAGAAAAGCACGGCTGAGACACGACCCACAGGTTAAAGTGTCTGCAGTTCCCCCTGGCTGCGGAGAAATCCCTCTGGAGAAACCCCTCCTGTCCTGTCTGACCCTCGGGTTCCTCCCAGGCGTTTTTAGGGTGGGACAAACCCCGAGGCTCTGAGTGCAGCTCGTCCCTCGCGGTGAGAACATCGGACCCCGGCACGGCAGAGCGCCCAGGCTCCCTCCCTCCCTGAAGGGCTGATCCAGCCCTGTCAGCCCTGTTCCTCTCTCTCCCTTTATTCAGATGTCATTTCTGTCCTTTGAAAGGTGTCACCACCCTGCTGCACTCAGCCTTGCTCTTCCCCCCTGCTCACCCATCATTTGTCTCCTCAGTGCCTTTGTACAAAGCCATAATAATCCCCCGAGCTGGAGAAAAAATGCCAATAATTCCCTCTTTCCTTCTAGAACATTTCCCCGAAGTTCCAGCTGACTTTCCCCATGTTTCTCTTCCCGGTATGAGCTGAGCCCTGCACTGAGCCTGGAGCTGCCCTGTTCCCCCTGCAGAGATCTCAGGGAGTTGACTTGAGGCTGCATTTATTTTCCGTGTCCATAAAACCCCCACTGAGCTCTGATCAGCTTCGTTTTTGGGGGGAATGATGTGTTTTGGGAACGTCTGTCCCCATTCTCCCCTTGCTTTGCAAGGGAAACTGTTCACACTCACCTTCAACTCGCTCTGCTGTTCAACGAAATCAAATCCCACCTTTAGTGCCCTCCCTCCCTCCTGCCTGGGATTCCAGACCTCTTTTCTGGATGGTTTCCCCAGTTCTGTCCCTCACAATTTCACTGATGCTTTCCTGCCTTGGTGCTGTTCTTATTAACACGTGAGGATGACGAGCTGCTTTTAAAGTTCTGGGTTTGCAGCCTTTTTAGTCCAAATACGAATAGGGGAGCAGAATTCCTGGGACGTACAGGAATAATTAAACTTCTGCCCGAAGCCTAAAGCAGCAGCTGCCTGGTCCTGACCTGGCTCCCAAACCCAGCGCCTGCAAACCTGGAATGTTTCTGTCCTGCTGCCTCCCCTGCCCATCCCAGCAGGAACCAATTCCCTCTTTCCTTTCCCAGAGGGGCTTTTGCAAAGGCTCAGCAGAGCCAAAGGGCCTCTGCTCCTGAGACGCTCCCCGAAACGCTCCTTCCCTGGCACCGCAGCTCCCCGCAGCAGCCCGCGGTGCTGCCGGAGGCTCTGGATTTAATCCCGGTGTCCTGGATAACATTCCCTCCTCTGTCCCCACCGCCGGGCGGTGTCTGTGCCCTCGCAGCCCCACCTCTCTGCTCACCTTGAGCGGGGGCACCCGCGGCACGGCGCCGGGAAAGGGCTGCTTGCGAAAGGCCTGCAGGTGCTGGCAGGGCTCGGCCACGCGGGGCTTCTTCTCGGGGCTGCCTGCAGCTTCCTCCCCGCTCTCCCACCTCCTCTTGTGGGCCTCCGCACCGACCTCCGCCGCCTCGCTCCCGGCGGGTTTCTTCTCCTCCTGCTCCGCGGGGCTTTGCGGCTCGGCGGCTCCCGGGGCTGCCTCGGGGCTCTTGGCTTCGCCCGGGGCCAAACGCGGAGTTTGCTCCGTGGCGGGCGCAGCTTTGCCCCGCTCCTCCGCGCTGCGGCTGGCGGCCCCGGCGGGTTTCTCGGCCGGGGTTTCTCCGTGGGCTCTGTCCCGGGAAGCGCCGCAGCCATCTCCGGCTCTCGCCGCCCGCCGCTCCGGGGAGGCCTCGGCGGGTTCGGCCGCCTCGGGCTGCGGCTCCTGTCGCGCTTTTGCGCCGGCTGGAGCCGTCCCCCGTGCCGCGGGGCTGCGGGGCCGGACGGGCTCGGCCTCGGGCTGCGCCGTCAGCCGCTCCGACTCCTCGGGGCTCAGCCCGGAACTGCCAAGGAAAAGGGAGGATTTGCTCTGTGAAACGTCCCCGCCAGACCATCCCGTGCTGGGGGAGATGGAGGCAGGATTCTGTGAACGGAACTCCCTAAATCGATGTCTCGCACACCCGATTCTCCGTGCTGAGAGCCTTCCCCACTGCCTGTCCTTCCACAGGGAACAGAAATCAGCAGGGAAGGGTCCAACCAGCTAAATGCAATACGGGGAACGCTGGGCAGCTCCAGGCCTGTTCCAGACACCAGAATTCCAGGCTGCAAACCCAAGGAGTTTGGCCAACAGTGAATATTCTCCCCACAGCAGCACGGGAGCAACCCCGGCTCACAGGGTGACATTGACACTGAGAACGTCCCACCACCCCTCCAGAGGAACGTGGGACCTCGTTCCCACAGTGCCGAATGGGAAAAGTGACTCCTCTGGGATTAACTCCACCCATCGCTCTCAAGGATTTGTCAATTTGGGGGTTTTTTTTCCCCAAACACAACCCTGTAAAGCCAATCTCTGGACTGGCTCCCACCAGACAGGCTCTCAGGAGCTGCAGGGAGCGGAGGTCCTGCTCTGGCACACGTCCCCTCCACGCTGTCCCCTGTCCCCTCGTGCTCCAAGGCTGCTGTCACCTTCCCTGGAGCACAGACCCGGCTCAGGTGGCTGATGAAGCCCTTTGTGAGCTGCACTCCCAGCCTGCTGTATCCCTGGGGTGTGTTCCCCCAGCCCCTGGCTCATCCCAGCCAGGGCACCAGGGGATGCCAGGAACAACCCGAACGCTCTGGAGGGTTCAAACAGCCTGGATGAGCACACACAAAAACCCGGCACAGGGCAGGATCAGAAATTCCTGAGCAGCTCTTACCCCTGCGTGCTCCTTCCCAGGTTTCTCAGAACCCCCAGATCCTCCCTGTCAGCCCCAAAGGATGGGAAAACCCAGAGAGGAGGCGCAGAATAAAAGCTCTGCAGATTTTGGGGGGGCTTCCTGCAGGTCCTGTGGGGTTGGAGATGTGGGAATGCAGGTCCTGACCCTGGGGTGGGACACGCTCCAGAGCCCCAGGACCAGGAGATCCCTGGGGGGATTCCTGCAGAGCCCAAAATCCAGGAGATCCCTGGGGGTGATTCCTGCGGAGCTCCAGGAGATCCCTGGGGGTGATTCCTGCAGAGCTCCAGGAGATCCCTGGGGGTGATTCCCAAAATGCCCTTTCCCAGCTCCAGGAGATCCCTGGGGGTGTTCCCCAAAATGCCCTTTCCCAGCTCCAGGAGATCCCTGGGGGTGATTCCTGCAGAGCTCCAGGAGATCCCTGGGGGTGATTCCTGCAGAGCCCCAGCTCCAGGAGAACCTGGAGGAGGAGGAGGTGTGGGTTCCAGGACACCCTGCACTGGATGAAGGGTGAGGCAAACACCTCACACCTGACCTGGATCCCGCCGGCATTTCCCGGTTTCCTGGAAGCAGCTGAAGCCAGAAACCTCCCTCAGGCTGCAGAGCTGACGAACCCCAAGGATCCTGGATGGAGCAAGCCCAGAACACAGCTGGGGTCTCACCTCTGCCCGTAGTAGCTCTCGAAGAAGCGCTCCTTCCACAGCTCCACCTTCTTCTCCTTCTCCATTTCCTGCCGGATCCGGAGCTGCATTTCCGGGGTGAACTCTCCTGTGGGTGCCAGAGGGATTTCTGAGACGGGAAAGGGCTGGGAAATGGGGCACAGCCTGGGCTGGGTGTGCCAACCTGAGCCCCAGGGGCTGCTCCAAGGAACGGAGCTGGGAAGGGAATGGAGCCCCAGGAGAGGCTGAGGGAGCTGGGAAAGGGAATGGAGCCCCAGGAGAGGCTGAGGGAGCTGGGAAAGGGAATGGAGCCCCAGGAGAGGCTGAGGGAGCTGGGAAAGGGAATGGAGCCCCAGCAGAGGCTGAGGGAGCTGGGAAAGGGAATGGAGCCCCAGCAGAGGCTGAGGGAGCTGGGAAAGGGAATGGAGCCACAGCAGAGGCTGAGGGAGCTGGGACAGGGAATGGAGCCCCAGCAGAGGCTGAGGGAGCTGGGAAGGGGCTGAGCCTGGAGAAAAGGAGGCTCAGTGGGACCCTGTGGCTCTGCACAAGTCCCTGACAGGAGGGGACAGCCAGGGAACAGGGGCAGCAGGAGAGGGAACGGCCTGGTCAGGCCTCACCACCCTGAGAGGGAAGAATTTTCCCCCAGGATCCCACCCAAACATCAGAGGGACGGCTCGAAGGACCGGGCACCCCGTGCCAGTGACACCGTGCTCTGCTCTGGAACAGCATTTCCCCTCTCTGCCCCCTCAGTGGTGTCTGACAGCTCCAGGCTGCCCCAGCTCACAAGATTTAAACTCATTTCCCCTCTTTTCTCAGCTCTTCCCGAGATTTCCTTTGTCAGGTCAAGGCAGAACTTCCACAGCCCCCTCCAGGCTGGAGCCCACAGTTCTGGGCTTGCTGTGGCTCCCTCACCTGCACGGCCTGCAGTGGCTCCTGCAGAGCTCCAGACCCTCCAGGGGGGTCCCCCAGTTCTCCCAGTCCCTCCCCAGCTCTCCCCAGTCCCTCCCCAGTCTCTCCCAGTCCTTCCTCAGCTCTCCCCAGTCTCTCCCCAGTCTCTCCCAGTCTCTCCCCAGTCCCTCCCAGTCTCTCCCAGTCCCTCCCCAGCTCTCCCCAGTCCCTCCCAGTCCCTCCCCAGTCTCTCCCAGTCTCTCCCCATCTCTCCCAGTCTCTCCCAGTCCCTCCCCAGCCGTGGGGAGCGTTTACCTTCCGCCAGCCTCTCCTTCCAGCCCTGTGCAGCCGAGGTGAAGAACTCGTTGTTGAGAGCGGAGCTGCTGAGCTTCAGCAGCCCATCGGGCCCCACCTGTGAGAGACACAGCCCTGGGCACTGCTGGGCACAGCCCTGGGCACTGCTGGGCACTGCTGGGCACTGCCCTGGGCACTGCTGGGCACAGCCCTGGGCACTGCTGGGCACTGCTGGGCACAGCCCTGGGCACTGCTGGGCACTGCCCTGGGCACGGCTGGGCACTGCTGGGCACTGCCCTGGGCACTGCTGGGCACGGCTGGGCACTGCTGGGCACAGCCCTGGGCACGGCTGGGCACTGCTGAGCACTGCTGAGCACTGCTGGGCACAGCCCTGGGCACTGCTGGGCACTGCTGGGCACTGCTGGGCACTGCTGGGCACAGCCCTGGGCACTGCTGGGCACTGCTGGGCACTGCTGGGCACTGCTGGCCAAATCCCAGGATCTGGGGACACCGCCCGCTGTGCCAGGCTGCTCCAACCCGGCCTTGGGCACTGCCAGGGATCCAGGGGCAGCCAGAGCTGTGCCAGGGCCTCAACACCCTGCCAGGGAACAATTCCTGCCCCAAATCCCACCCAAATCTCCCCTTTTCCAGCTCCAAGCCATTCCCTGTGTCCTGTCCCTTGTCCCTTGTCCCCAGCCCCTCTCCAGCTCTCCTGGAGCCCCTTCAGCCCCTGCAGGTGCCACCGAGGTCACCCCACGCTGCACTCACGCCCCGGAGGTGCCCGGAGCTGCAGGCGCAGGTGTGCCCGTACCTGCCTGTCCACGTCGGGCAGCAGCAGCAGCAGGCGCTGCTGGCACTCGGGGGGCAGCAGGGAGAAGGTGTGCTTGTTGATCAGCGCCCGCAGGTTGGTGTTCACCAGGATCGAGTCCGGCGTCTCCACGTCGATCTCGGCGCAGCGCGCTCGCTTCAGCTGCCCTGCCGTGGAGCACAGCCCTGGTCAGCCCTCAGACGGTCAGCCCTGGTCAGCCCTGGACAGCCCTGGTCAGCCCTGGTCAGCCCTGAGCTGCCCTGGTCACCCCTGGTCACCCCTCCCCTGGTCACCCCTGGTCAGCCCTCACCTGCCCTGCTGTGGAACACACCCCTGGTCACTCCTCACCTGGTCACCCCTGGTCAGCCCTGATCACCTCTGGTCACCCCTGGTCAGCCCTCAGCTGGTCAGCCCTGGTCACACCTGGTCACCCCTGGTCAGCCCTGAGCTGCCCTGCTGTGGAGCACACCCCTGGTCAGCCCTCAGCTGGTCACCCCTCACCTGGTGACCCCTGGTGACCCCTGAGCTGCCCTGGTCAATCCCCGGTCAGCCTTGGTCATCCCTGAGCTGGTCAGCTCTCAGCTGGTCACCCCTGGTCACCCCTGGTCACCCCTGGTCACCCCTCAGCTGGTCACCCCTGGTCACTCCTGATCACTCCTGATCACCCCTGGTCACCCCTCACATGGTCACCCCTGATGACCCCTGATGACCCCTGGTGACCCCTGGTGACCCCTGGTGACCCCTGGTCACCCCTCACATGGTCACCCCTGGTGACCCCTGGTGACCCCTCCCCTGCCCTCCCTGACCCCCAGGCACGGCACGGTGCCAGCTCCTCTCAGAACCCCGGGCGCTGGGAGTGCCAGGCTCTCTGTGCCAGGCTCTGCCCCCCAGGCAAACACGGCATTGCCCTGAGGCCGTGAACAGCTCCCAGATCCCAGTGACAGCGCCGGGCCTGGGGCTGTGCTGCTTTAAGCTTTAATTTCGTGTATTTCACGTTCTGTGCTGCCCGGGGTGCAGCTCTGAGCTCGCACTCAGCGTCACTCAGCTCTGCACAGAGCAGGGACACAAAACAAATCCTGTTCCTGCTGCACACCAAGGACAACTTCCAGCCCAAAAGCACAAACAAGGGTGGATTAAAGGAAGGAACAAGGATGGGATCTCACAACCTGGAGCTGGAATTGGACAATTAAAACCCCAACGTGCAAATGAACCAAAACTTATAAAAGTGTGAGACCTCGTGACCTCGACACCACCTTTCACTGGTGCCCCCCCCGGGTGCAGCCCTGCTCAGGCTCCTGTCCTGCCCACGGTGGATCCCAAAGGCCTGTCAATAAATATTTTATTCTCCAGATCTGCCCAGTCTCTGTTTCAGAGGCATCAGGTGTGTGCTTTGAGTGGAAGTGTGTGATGTCACAGGCTGCAAAACTCAAGAGTTTAAGGTTTTTAGGATATAGTAACATATATAAAGCAAGATGGAGGATTTAGGGTGTTGGCTAAGTTCTTCACCTTCTTTATGGGTTTGGGTGTTTTTTTCTGTAACTGGGTGAAAAGGTCGGCATTGCAGACCTTGAGTGGTCATTACTGGGTTAAAAGCAAAAATAATTTAGGTGTCACCTCATTATTGGGTCATTAGTGCTTAAAAGATCATGGAAAGAGTTAGAGCCAGTTAGAGCCACTCTGTTAGGCAGAACTCACAGTCGAGACTGCACCAGATAAAAATTAATCAACACCCGAGTCTGGGCACCAAACTGCATCTCCCGAGTGTTTAATCCCGGCTCCAAGAGCAGGAAAGCAGATAAAGCCCCAAGCCACGGTGGTGTTCCACCTCTGCACACCGGGCCCAGAACATTCCATCCCCGCTCTCTCCACGCCCAGGGACCCTGCCTGGCCTCAGGAGGGTTCCCACAGCTCCTTCCTGGCCACAGCACTTCTCTGGTTCACGCCTCCAGTGCAGGTCGGTTTGTTCCCGGGGATTTCTTTGGGATTTTCCTGCTCTGTGGGAGCTCCTGTTTTCCACGGTGACAGGATTTGGGACAGAGATCTCGGAGTGAGGGCAGAGCTGGAGCTGTGCCAGGGGGGTTTGGGATGGATTTGGGGATGGATTTTGGGAAAGGTTCTTCCCCCAGAGGGTGCTGGAGCTGTGCCAGGGGGGTTTGGGGTGGATTTTGGGAAAGGTTCTTCCCCCAGAGGGTGCTGGAGCTGTGCCAAGGGGGTTTGGGATGGATTTTGGGATGGATTTTGGGAAAAAGTTCTTCCCCCAGAGGGTGCTGGAGCTGTGCCAGGGGGGTTTGGGGTGGATTTTGGGAAAGGTTCTTCCCCCAGAGGGTGCTGGAGCTGTGCCAGGGGGGTTTGGGATGGATTTTGGGAAAGGTTCTTCCCCCAGAGGGTGCTGGAGCTGTGCCAGGGGGGTTTGGGATGGATTTTGGGATGGATTTTGGAAAGGTTCTTCCCCCCAGAGGGTGCTGGAGCTGTGCCAGGGGGGTTTGGGGTGGATTTTGGGAAAGGTTCTTCCCCCCAGAGGGTGCAGGAGCTGTGCCAGGGGGGTTTGGGATGGATTTTGGGGTGGATTTTGGGAAAGGTTCTTCCCCCAGAGGGTGCTGGCACTGCCCAGTCTCCCAGGGAATGGGCACGGCCCCAGAGCTCCAGGATTGCTCGGGCAGCGCTCCAGGGATGCCCAGGGCGGGATTTTGGGGTGTCCTGGCCAGCACCAGGAGCTGGATTCCACGATCCTCCTGGGTTTTTTCTCCCCTCTCAGGACATTCCATGAGTTTGTGAAATACCCTGAAGCTCACCATGGTCAATCCCAGCCTTGGAGAATGCAAAAGGAACCAGGAAGCTCGGGAGGGCTGGGAGCCAAATCCAGCAGGGATGGAGATCCAGGGGAGGAATTTCTTTTCCTTTTTCCCGTTATTACAGGGTGTAAGAACATCCAAACCCCCTGCAGGTCCTTCTGTGCTCTCCACCAGCTGGGAACTCCCAGCAGGGGCCCAGCTGCTGAGCACTGGGAAGGGCTGCTCTGAGCATGGCACTGGGAATTATTTCTGCCCATTCCCAGCAGACTGGCAGCACCCCCTCAGCCTGGGATCAGCACACTTCACTCCCTCTGGCTGCTCCAGGCTTCGTCCTGGCGCTGGAGCAGCCCAAGCCCTGATGTCCTGGGCTGCAACACAGAACCAAAAGCGTGTATTCTATCCCCAAATCCGCTGAGAGCAGTCAAAAAGGTGGGGGTTTATTTATCTCATAACTCCAGGGGATTTTCTGTTCATGGGCAGCTGTTCAAGCAGCTGGGGCAGTGTTTGTTTGTCCCTTCCAGGAGCCATCCCTCACCATTCCAGGGGATCTCTGCTGTTCCTGGCCCATCCAGGCTCACTGCAGGGCTCAGACAATTCCATCAGCCCACCGGGAGATGCTGCAGCCAGGGGAGGAGCCCGGCATTCCCGGCTGGATCACACCTGGCCCTGGGAACAGCAGCACAGCCCGTGGGCACGGGATTGCCAGAGGAGCCCCGGAGCCATCCCAGCACCACGGGAGCTGCAGAGGAAAACTGCACCCTGCTGCAGGATCCCTGCTGCCAGAACCACATCTGTCACTGCAGGAGGCTGGGCTGGGCTGGGCCCAGCACCCTGAGCAGCAGCGGGACAGCTCTCTGCTCACTCCGGCAGCGTTTCCAGGATTTTTGTTTGCTTTTTTTTTTTCCTTTTTTTTTTTCTCTCTTTTTTTTCTTTTTTTTTTCTTTTTTGTACCACTACATTTGTATTTTCAATATTCCCAGTAAAGAACTGTTACTCCTATCCCCGTATCTTTGCCTGAGAGCCCCTTAATCTCCAAATGACAATAATTGGGAGGGGAGGGGGTTTTACGTTCTCCAGCTTTCCCTGGAACGTGCTCCCAGACCGAGGAGCAGGGAGATCCGTCTCTTACGTGCGTGGAGCCTGTCGGATCTCGGGAACGCCTTCTTGCCCAGGCCTGGCAGGGAGCTCTCCAGCTTCACCGAGGGCGAGGAGCCGCAGGTGGAGTTCGGGGGGCCGCTGGAATTCCCGTCCGCCCGCTTCCCTTCCCAGCCTGCCGGAGAGGGACGCAGGGATCCTGCGTGAGCGCGCTCCTGCAGCGCCCAGGGAGCTCTGGAAACCCCAGGAGCAGCATCCCCGCGCTCCCGGAGCGCCTCCTGCGTCCCTTGGGGCCGCCAGAACACCCCAAAACAAAGGCTTTGAGGCCGTTTCCCGATTTATAATCCCGATTTATGATCCCGATTTATGATCCTGATTTATGATCCCGATTTATCTCCCACCTCGCCCGACCCCTGGGTTTAGGGGTTAATGTCCCATTAACGATTTAATTAACGCTTCCAGGGCAGGGAAATCGCTCCAGACCTCTCCTGTCCTTGCCAAACTTCACCCCTCTACTGCAGCTTTTGTCCTTGCCCACCCTGGGGAATTCCTCCTCCTCCTCGTTTCCCACCCTGGTTCCTCCCTTCCCTTCCTCCCACGAGCTCCTCCAGCTCCGGGCAGATCCCTGGAAGTGCGCACTCGGTGCCTGGCTTTGCCCTGGAATGTCATTCCCTCCCCGCTCCCGTTCCATCCCCGCCCTCTGCACAGCTCCCGCTGTCCCTGCCGGGAGCGTCCCGGGATGGGGAAAACGGGGAAAATGGGGAAAATCCCACGAGAGGAACCTCCCAGGCCCCGTCAGGGAGGGATTTACAGCCTGAGGGGGCTCCTGGACACACCAGGGAATTCTCCAGGTGCCAGGGAATTCACCAGGTGCCAGGGAATTCACCAGGTGCCAGGGAATTCACCAGGTGCCAGGGAATTCTCCAGGTGCCAGGGAATTCAGGAGGTGCCAGGGAAATCTCCAGGTGCCAGGGAATTCTCCAAGTGCCAGGGAATTCACCAGGTGCCAGGGAATTCTCCACGTGCCAGGGAATTCACCAGGTGCCAGGGAATTTGGCAGGTGCCAGGGAATTTTCCAGGTGCCAGGGAATTCGGCAGGTGCCAGGGAATTCAGGAGGTGCCAGGGAATTTTCCAGGTGCCAGGGAATTCGGCAGGTGCCAGGGAATTCAGCAGGTGCCAGGGAATTCACCAGGTGCCAGGGAATTCTCCAAGTGCCAGGGAATTCTCCAAGTGCCAGGGAATTTTCCAGGTGCCAGGGAATTCAGCAAACACCAGGAATTCAGCAAATACCAAGGAATTCAGCAGGTGCCAGGGAATTTGGCAGGTACCAGGAGTTCAGCTGGTGCCAGGGAATTCAACAGACACCAGGAATTCTCCAAGTGCCAGGGAATTCTCCAAGTGCCAGGGAATTCTCCAGGTGCCAGGGAATTCAGAGGTGCCAGGGAATTCAGCAGGTGCCAGGGAATTCAACAGACACCAGGAATTCAACAGGTTGCCAGGGAATTCTCCAGGTGCCAGGGAATTCTCCAGGTGCCAGGGAATTTGGCAGCAGGGACTGACAGCTCAGAAGGGAAGGAGTTTTGGGATTGGGATGGGGTCAATAATTAGTATTAATGAATTACCCTGGAGAGCTCCATGGTGGAAATCCCTCAGTTTTGTTGGGATGTGGATGGGGGATGGAGCACCTGGGACAGGGGGACGTGTCCCTGCCACGGCAGGGGTGGCACTGGAGGGGCTCTGAGCCCCCTTCCCACCCAAACACTTCGGGATTTGATGATTCCGTGCCTCAGGACCTGACCGAGGCACTCAGTTACTCCGGGAAGAAATCAGGGAAAAGCGGCTGGAAGTGGCTCCCAGGAATTTGGGATGCCGTGGGAAATGTGCTGCTGGCAGGGGAGCGCCTGAGCAGAGCAGGGACCTCGCTGGCTTCTGACACCACGGATTCTGGGAACCCCTCAGGGATCTTCCACGTGAGACCGGGACGTGGGACCCACCCTGCGGGATGAGGAGGCACTTGGGAAAACAGGAATACCAGGAGAAATCCCAAACAGGAATACCAGGAGAAATCCCAAACAGGAATACCAGGAGAAATTCCCAAACAGGAATACCAGGAGAAATCCCCAAACAGAAATACCAGGAGAAATCCCAAACAGAAATACCAGGAGAGATCCCCAAACAGAAATACCAGGAGAAATTCCCAAACAGAAATACCAGGAGAGATTCCCAAACAGAAACACCAGGAGAAATCTCCAAAGATAAACACCAGGAGAAATCCCCAAAGATAAACACCAGGAGAAATCCCCAAACAGAAACACCAGGAGAAATTCCCAAAGATAAACACCAGGAGAAATCCCAAAACATAAACACCAGGAGAGAATCCCCACACATAAATAACTGTGAGAAATTCTCAAACATAAACACCAGGAGAAATCCCAAACAGAAACACCAGGAGAAATTCCCAAAACATGAACACCAGGAGAAATCCCCAAACAGAAACTCCAGCAGAAATCCCCTGCGGGGGGTCCAGGTGACTGGGAAAGTCACTGAGAACTGGGAGCAGCTTTTAACCAGCCCAAGCACCGTCAGATCCACACAGGATCCATCCCAGATCCACCAGGATCCATCCCAGATCCAGCCAAGATCCACCCAGTATCCAGCCAGGATCCATCCAAGATCCACCCAAGATCCAGCCAGGATCCACCCCAGATCCAGCCAGGATCCACCCCAGATCCACCCAGGATCCACCCAGGATCCATCCAAGATCCAGCCAAGGTCCATCCAAGATCCACCCAGGATCCAGCCAAGGTCTCTCCAAGCTCTGTCCTTACCTGGTGCATCCCTGACAGACCCAAGCCCCAAACCCCGAGCTGCTCATTTCAGAACCCAAACCCATTTCAGAACCCAAACCACAAGGTAGCAGTTGATTTCAGAACCCAAACTCACTCCAGAACCCCAGCCATGAGACAGGAGTTGATCATTTCAGAACCCAAACCCCTCTCAGAACCTCAACCCTTTCAGAACCTCAACCCCCTCTCAGAACCCCAGGCACAGGGCAGGAGGTGATTTCAGAACCCAACCCTTTCAGAACCTCAACCCCTCTCAGAACCCCAGCCATGGGGCAGGAGGTGATTTCAGAACCCAAACCCCTCTCAGAACCCAAACCCCTCTCAGCACCAATGCCATGGGGCAGGAGTTGATTTCAGAACCCAAACCCCTTTCAGAACCCCAGCCAGGGGCAGGAGTTGATTTCAAAACCCAAACCCTTTCAGAACCCCAGGCATGGGGCAGGAGGTGATGATTTCAGAACCCAAACCCCTTTGAGCACTGCTGCCATGGGGCAGGAGGTGATTTCAGAACCCAAACCCTTTCAGAACCCAAACCCCTCTCAGAACCCAAACCCTTTCAGAACCCAAACCCTCTCAGAACCCCAGCCAGGGGCAGGAGGTGATTTCAGAACCCAAACCCCTCTCAGAACCCCAGCCCGGGGCAGGAGGTGATTTCAGAACCCAAACCCTCTCAGAACCCAAACCCTTTCAGAACCCAAACCCCTCTCAGAACCAAAACCCTTTCAGAACCCAAACCCTTTCAGAACCCAAACCCTCTCAGAACCCAAACCCTCTCAGAACCCAGCCAGGGGCAGGAGGTGCCCGTTCCATGGCCCAGGGGAAGGTGCCCAGAGCGGCGCTCTCCCTCCTGCCCCGCGCCCCGCACGTACCCGACCTCCCGGGCGCGGCCTTGGCCTTGAGCAGCACGTGCTGGCCGGAGGGCAGCGCCAGGCCCGGCGCCAGCCCCGCCCGGCACTGCTGCTGCTGCTGCTGCTGCTGCTGCTGCTGCTTCTGCTGCTGCTGCTTCAGGGCCTGCGGGGACACGGAGAGCCGGGGTCAGCACGGGATCCAAACACGGGATCGGCACGGGATCCAAACATGGATCGGCACCGGATCCAAACATGGATAGGCACCGGATCCAAACATGGGATCGGCACCGGATCCAAACACGGATCGGCACCGGATCCAAACATGGATAGGCACCGGATCCAAACATGGATCGGCACCGGATCCAAACATGGATAGGCACCGGATCCAAACACGGGATCGGCACGGGATCCAACACGGATCGGCACCGGATTCCAAACATGGATAGGCACCGGATCCAAACATGGGATCGGCACCGGATCCAAACATGGATCGGCACGGGATCCAAACACGGATCGGCACCGGATCCAAACATGGATCGGCACCGGATCCAAACATGGATCGGCACCAGATCCAAACACGGGATCAGCACGGGATCCAAACATGGATCGGCACCGGATCCAAGCATGGGATCGGCAACGGGATCCAAACATGGATCGGCACGGGATCCAAACATGGGATCGGCACTGGATCCAAACATGGGATCGGCACGGGATCCAAACATGGATCGGCACTGGATCCAAAACATGGGATCGGCATGGGATCCAAACATGGGATCGGCACTGGATCCAAGCATGGGATCGGCACGGGATCCAAACATGGGATCGGCACGGGATCCAAACATGGGATCGGCACGGGATCCAAACATGGGATCAGCACGGGATCCAACATGGGATCAGCACGGGATCCAAACATGGATCGGCACCTGGATCCAAACATGGGATCGGCAACCGGATCCAAACACGGGATCGGCACCGGATCCAAACACGGGATCGGCACGGGATCCAAACATGGGATCGGGCACCGGATCCAAACATGGATCAGCGCCGGATCCAAACATGGGATCGGCACGGGATCCAAACATGGATCGGCACCGGATCCAAACATGGATCGGCGCCGGATCAGAAACATGGATCGGCATGGGATCCAGACATGGATCGGCACCGGATCCAAACACGGATCAGCACCGGATCCAAACATGGGATCGGCACCGGATCCAAAACATGGATCAGCAACCGGTCCAAACACGGATCGGCACCGGATCCAAACACGGGATACGGCACGGGATCCAAACATGGATCGGCATGGGATCCAACACGGGATCGGCACCGGATCCAAACACGGGATCGGCACCGGATCCAAACACGGGATCAGCACCGGATCCAAACACGGATCAGCAACCGGATCCAAACACGGGATCGGCACCGGAATCCAACACACGGGATCAGCACCGTATCCAAACACAGGGATCGGCACCGGATCCAAACACGGGATCAGCACCGGATCCAAACATGGATCAGCACCGGATCCAAACATGGGATCGGCACGGGATCCAAACACGGGATCACCGGATCCAAACACGGGATCAGCACCGGATCCAAACACGGGATCGGCACCGGATCCAAACACGGGATCGGCACCAGATCCAAACATGGGATCAGCACCGGATCCAAACAGGGATCAGCACGGATCCAAACATGGATCGGCACCGGATCCAAACACGTGGATCGGCACCGGATCCAAACATGGGATCGGACCGCGGACAGCCCCGGCTCCAAACATGGGATCGATGGGGATTGGCGACTCTAATGGGATTTAGGATACCCAAAGTGTGTTTAGGATACCCTAAATGCATTTAGATACCCGAAATGCATTTAGGATACCTGAAATGGTTTAGGATCCCCTAAAGGGATTTAGGATCCCTGAAATGGATTTAGGAGACCTACAGGGACTCAGGATACCCGAACTGTGTTTAGGATACCCAGCATGGGTTTAGGTACCCTAAAGGGATTTAGGATCCCTGAAATGGGTTCAGGGTCCCCTAAATGGATTTAGGGTCTCCTAAAGGGATTTAGGATCCCCAAAATGGGTTTAGGATCCCCCAAATGGGTTTAGGATCCCCCAAATGGGTTTAGGATCCCCTAAATGGGTTTAGGACACCCTAAATGCCTGCTCAGGATGACACAGTGATTAAACACAAACGCCCTGCTGGGAACAGAACATCTCCCACCTCCTGGGGTTTCATTTTGTGTATTTCAGCTCTGAGCTCGCATTCGGGGTCACTCAGCACTGCGCAGAGCAGGGACACAAAACAAATCCTGTTCCTGCTGCACACCAAGGACACCTTCCTTCTGTCCATGGAATTCCTGTCCTGTATCCTTCTGTCCATGGAATTCCTGTTCTGTATCCTTCTGTCCATGGAATTCCTGCCCTCCTTCCTTCTCTCCATGGAATTCCTGTCCTTCCTTCTATTCATGGAATGCCTGCCCTCCTTCCTTCTTCCTTCTGTCCATGGAATTCCTGCCCTCCTTCCTTCTGTCCATGGAATTCCTGCCCTCCCTCCTTCTCCTTCCTTCTGTCCATGGAATTCCTGTTCTGTATCCTTCTCTCCATGGAATTCCTGTCCTCCTTCCTTCTGCCATGGAATTCCTGTCCTGTATCCTTCTGTCCATGGAATTCCTGCCCTCCTTCCTTCTCTCCATGGAATGCCTGCCCTCCTCCTTCTCCTTCTTGCCCATGGAATTCCTGCTCCTTCCTTTCTCCCATGAGAATTCCTGTTCCTCTTTCTTCTCTTATATCCATGGAATTCCTGTCCTCCTTCCTTCT